>NW_027252966.1:300000-465685 GCF_044704955.1 Pristiophorus japonicus | reverse complement strand
GGGGGGAGAGAGAGAGTGGGGAGAGAGAGAGTGGGGAGAGAGAGAGTGGGGGGAGGGAGAGAGAGGGAGAGGGAGAGAGAGGGAGGGGGGAGAGAGGGAGAGAGGGGGAGAGAGAGAGGGGGGAGAGAGAGAGTGGGGAGAGAGAGAGTGGGGAGAGAGAGAGTGGGGAGAGAGAGAGTGGGGGGAGAGAGAGTGGGGGGAGAGAGAGTGGGGGGAGGGAGAGAGAGAGAGAGGGAGAGAGAGGGAGGGGGGAGAGAGGGAGTAGGGGAGAGAGAGGGAGGGGGGGAGAGAGAGGGAGGGGAGGAGAGAGGGGGAGGGGGGGGAGAGAGGGGGAGGGGGGGGAGAGAGGGGGAGGGGGGAGAGAGAGGGGCGGGGGGAGAGAGAGGGAGGGGGGGGAGAGAGAGGGCGGGGGGAGAGAGAGGGAGGGGGGTGAGAGAGAGGGAGGGGGGGAGAGAGAGGGAGGGGGGAAGAGAGAGGGGAGGGGGGGAGAGAGAGGGAGGGGGGGGAGAGAGAGGGAGGGGGGGAGAGAGAAAAAGAGAGTCAGGGAGGGAGGAAGGGTGTGAGAGAGAGAGAGAGAGAGAGAGAGAGAGAGAGAGAGAGAGAGGTTCAGAAAGAGGTGGGGGGGGGGGGGGAAGAGAGAGAGTGAGAAAGAGGGATGCAGTGAGAGTGAGAGAGAGAGGCAGAGAGGTAATGAATGTTTGGAATTCTCTGCCCCAGGGGGCTGTGGAGGCTCAGTCGTTGAGTATATTCAAGGCTGAAATCGAGAGATTTTTTTTGACTTTAGGGGAATGGAGGGATATGGGGATCGGGCGGGAAAGTGGAGTCGAGGTCGAAGATCAGCCGTGATCTGATTGAATGGCGGAGCAGGCTCGAGGGGCCGAATGGCCGACTCCTGCTCCTAATTCATGTTCTTATGGTCAGAATTCATAATTTAAGAATTTCTCCAAGTTTCAATTTAAGTTAAATTCACGCGTTTTAACAAAACCGGCTCTCTATTCCCCAGCTCAGTTCTGTACAGTTCTGAGCATATGCGCGCCCTCTCGCTCTCACGCGCGCCCCCTCGCTCACACGCGCGCGCCCCCTCGCTCACACGCGCGCGCCCCCTCGCTCACACGCGCGCGCCCCCTCGCTCACACGCGCGCGCCCCCTCGCTCACACGCGCGCGCCCCCTCGCTCTCACACACGCCTTGAAGCCCAGAGACAGTTTCCTGACCTTTGCCATCAGCAGCTGCGGTCCCTTGACCTTTGCCCTTTGCTTGACCTTCTTCCTCCTGTCCCGGTTTGATGACCTTCAGAGGCTCAGTAGACTCGACCTTCTGCTGCTCTTTGGGGGCTGAGGAGAGAGGGGAGAGGAAAAAACCTCAATACAATTTGCACCTCATATTCCAAAGATCTAGGATTCCATTAACCAGGAGAAAGCTATGGAAAGGGGTCTGCTTTGAGCGCGTGAGAGGGAAGATGTAAACAGTGGAGGAGCCAGTGCACACTGATTTAATGGATCGTGGGACTAACCGAAACACATGCTAGATCTTATGTTGCAGCTGTATGGAGCTCTGGTCCGCCCCCATCTCATCGCACTGCGTTCAGTCCTGGGCTCCACACCTCAGCAAGGAGATATTATGCAGGTTATATTGAGCAGGTTGGACCTGTACTCTTTGGAGTTTAGAAGGATGAGGGGTGATCTTACTGAAACGTATAAGATTCTGAGGGGGCTGAGCAGGGTAGATGCAGAGAGGATGTTTCCCCTCGTGGGGGAATCTAGAACTAGGGGACACAGTTTCAGAATAAGGGGCCACACATGTAAGACGGAGATGAGGAGGAATTTCTTCTCTCTGAGGGTGGTGAATCTTCGGAATTCTCTGCCCCAGAGAGCTGTGGAAGCCGTGTCATTGAATATATTTAAGGTGGAGATAAGACAGATTATTAAATGATAGGAGAGTCACGGGTTATGGGGAGCGGGCGGGGAAGTGGAGCTGAGCCCATGATCGGATCAGCCATGATCTTATTGAATGGCGGAGCAGGCTCGAGGGGCCGAATGGCCGACTCCTGCTCCTATTTCTTATGTTGGCATGCAGCACAGATTCACCAGAATGATACCTGGACTTAGAAGCTTAAATTATGTGGACAGGTTGCACAGATTAGGGGGTGATCTAACTGGGTGCTTTAGATGATTAAAAAGGATAAGTTAGGGTAGATAGTGAAAGTCCAGAACAAGGGGGCAACACCTTAAAATTAGAGCCAGGCCGTTCAGGGGTGATGTCAGGAATCAGCACGTCACACAATATTCTAGACGGGGTAGATGCAGGGAGGATGTTTCCCCCCCAGGCTGGGGAGTCTAGAACCAGGGGTCACAGTCTCAGGATAAGGGGGCGGCCATTTAGGACTGAGATGAGGAGGAATTTCTTCACTCAGAGGGTGGTGAATCTTTGGAATTCTCTGCCCCAGAGGGCTGTGGAGGCTCAGTCTGAGTATATTCAAGACAGAGATCGACAGATTTTTTTTTAAACTCTCGGGGAAATCGAGTTGTGGTCGCTGATCAGCAAATGGCACAGCAAGCTCGAGGGGCCGAATGGCCTACTGCTGTTCCTGATCCCAATCCTTACGTTCGGATGCAAATATTTTCTCTCTCCCGTACAGACGTGCAACAGCCACTTACATACAACGTCCTGAAGCCTTACCTGGGGGCGGGTTCTCTGGAATAGCAGGCTGCACTCCCTCAATACTGAGCCAGTGAGCTGGGAAGGGAACAGAAAGTGGTTACAGTAAGTGCGGTTCTCCATCTCTTCCTCCTGGTGCTCTGGGATCTTACCGACTGCTGGGGGGGGGGGGGGGGGGGGAAGGAATAACTGCAAGACTCCACCTGCTACCCTGACCCACTGAAAACTCCCGTTGAGTTTGCTGCCGAGCTTTGTCAAGACACTCTACGCACATAGTGGCAGATGAAAACTCAGGAGACAGGGACTATCAAAGGCGGGTGACAAGGATTGAGCACTGAAGTATCAGCGAAGGAAACACGGTGTGTTCGAGCGACAATCACTTGCACTGCACAGTGACAGGTTTGCACCAAGAGACGTGGAATGCAGGGCAGGGAATGTCAGAATGGGAGCATGGAAAGAGTGCAACATAACCAGGATCACAATTAATCAAAAAGGCATCATTATCTCCCACTCTCCACAACAACGAGCTGCCTTTATATAGCGCCTTTAACATAGTACAATCTCCCGCAGGAGCATTATCAATTCGACATTAAGCTACACAAGGAGATATCAGGGAACGTGACCAAAAGCTTGGTCAAAGAGGTCGGTTTTAAGGAGCGTCTTAAAAGGAGGAGAGGCGGAGAGGTTTAGGGAGGGAGTTCCAGAGCTTGGGGCCCAGGCAACAGAAGGCACAGCCACCGATGGTGGAGCGATTATAATCAGGGATGGTCAGGAGGGCAGAATTAGAGGAACGCAGAGATGTCGGAGGGCTGTGGGGCTGGAGGAGATTACAGAGATAGGGAGGGGCGAGGGCCATGGAGGGATTTGAAAGCAAGGATGAGAATTTTGAAATCGAGACGTTGCCAGACCGGGAGCCAATGTAGGTCGGCGAGCACAGGGGGTGATGGGTGAGTGGGACTCGGTGCGAGTTAGGACACGGGGCAGCGAGCACAGGGGGTGATGGGTGAGTGGGACTGGGTGCGAGTTAGGACACGGGGCAGCGAGCACAGGGGGTGATGGGTGAGCGGGACTCGGTGCGAGTTAGGACACGGGGCAGCGAGCACAGGGGGTGATAGGTGAGCGGGACTGGGTGCGAGTTAGGACACGGGGCAGCGAGCACAGGGGGTGATGGGTGAGCTGGACTGGGTGCGAGTTAGGACACGGGGCAGCGAGCACAGGGGGTGATGGGTGAGCGGGACTGGGTGCGAGTTAGGACACGGGGCAGCGAGCACAGGGGGTGATGGGTGAGCGGGACTCGGTGCGAGTTAGGACACGGGGCAGCGAGCACAGAGGGTGATGGGTGAGTGGGACTCGGTGCGAGTTAGGACACGGGGCAGCGAGCACAAGGGGTGATGGGTGAGTGGGACTGGGTGCGAGTTAGGACACGGGGCAGCGAGCACAAGGGGTGATGGGTGAGTGGGACTGGGTGCGAGTTAGGACACGGGGCAGCTAAGTTTGACGATATTTTACCCAAGTGCCCATTGTCCGTGCCTGAGCCTAGATACGGAGTGCTGGCGGACTATTGAACCATATCCTGACTGCCCATACTCGATCACCACGCAACGTATGTTTTCCAATAGGTGCCGCTGGGCAATCATTAGGCAGGAGACCCCTGGTTGACTGCTCCCCCTCCCCCACAATTGGGATATTGCACTGTTGCCCATCTGAAATCAGCAGCCATGTACCCAGTCATCCCAGCTGCACTCACCACCCACCCAAGGACCAGTAACAGCGTGGCAGAGGGTTTGGAGAAGGTCGCTGGCAGCCTGGCTCAGTTGGTAGCTCTCCTGCTTTGGAGTCAGCAGGTTGTGGGTTCGAGGATGGGAGAATATAATCCAGGCCCACACTCTGTGCAGTACATTCCCTGGTGAGTGTACCCTTTAAACAGGCACAGAGACGCTGCCCCTTTAAACAGGCACAGAGACGCTGCCCCTTTAAACAGGCACAGAGACGCTGCCCCTTTAAACAGGCACAGAGACGCTGCCCCTCTGTTAAGGGAAATGGGCCCTTCTTGTCCACTCTATCTCGGCCCCACACTTCAGCTCATTTTACAAACATTCCCTATCCTAGCAGGAGCTGGGGGTTCCAAAGGAGCCGAAAGGTGACAGACTGGGCTGGAGGTGGGGGCCTGCCGCATCCCGGCCCCCTCACCCTCTCCCCCTCTCCCTCTCCCCCTCCCATTACGAATGGAATCGGTGGGCAGGGCAAAGGTGCCACCTGCAGGCGTACACTTACCTTTGAGGCAGACGTCCAGAGGCACGCGAGGGAGGGGCGTGTTGATGATGTCACTGAGGTCGACCTCCTTCTCCTCGTAGAAGTGGAGCTCCCGCCCGCCTCCGCTGGCGTAGCGGAAGGGAATGAACTCCTGCGCGTGGAACCCATACAGCGGCTGGGAGGAGGAGCGAGACAAGCAGCGGGTTTATACACGTCCGGGGAATACTCTCCCTTAACCAGTCTTTCCCCCCCCCCCGCCTTATTCAATGATACAGTTCTCACTGGCTCTGTAATGTATTTTCTTCATGGATTCTTTGCTTAAGAATCCATAGCAACACATTTGCTATTCAGAACCAGTTGGTTTATTAGCAAAAGGTTTAACAATCACACTACACATTACCGGTTCATCCACCAGGCTCACAACCACCTGCCCCATCGTGGATCCCCTGAACCCAACTGATCGGGGTTTTATTGAGCCTTGTGAACATCACATGACTGGCTAAGCCACTCCCAGCTCGACAGCTATACAACTATTTTAGTAGAATGTAAAATCAAGGGCACTAGAACCCACAAATTAACAAATAAATTTTAAGGGAACCTTAATAAATCAAATTAAAATTCTGTTCCCTGTTGTAATGATGCACTCCAGTCCCTCCGGCGCCCACCTCTCGCGGAAGGCCGTGAGCGTACTGGTGGACACCGCGTGCTCCATCTCCAGGGACACCCTGGCTCGGATGTAACCGCGGAAGAGAGGCAGGCAGTCGGGCTGAACGACCCCCTCGACCGCCTGCTGCCTGGACCGACTGATGGCCCCCTTGGCCAGGCCCAGGAGCAGCTCTACGAGGAGGCCCTCCGACCTGCCCGCTCCCCTCTGCCGCAACAGCTCAACAAACCTGTGAGCATACACACAGGTGCATACACTGCAGTCACCAGCAGAAACTCCAGAACTGGGGCGAGGGGGCGACAGCTATGTGGAGAGACTAGAGAAGCTCGGATGGGCTGAACAGCTTCTTTCTGTCTAATGATGCTATGATTTAAGCCGGGATTGTTCTCTTTAGGAGCAGAGAAGGTTAAGGGAAAGATTTAATAGGTGGTGTTCAAAATTGAGGGGCTTTGATAGAGTAAATAGAGAGAAAGAGTTTCCAGTGGCTGAAGGGTTGGTAACCAGAGGACACAGATTGGAGAGATTTGGCAAAAGAACTAGAGTGGAGATGAAGGGACTTTTTAAAAAATGTTTTTAAACACAGTGAGTTGTGATCGGGAACACACTGCCTGAAGCAGATTCAATAGTAACTTTCAAACCGGGAATTGGATAAATACTTGAAAAGGGAAAATGTGCAGGGCTATGGGGAAAAGAGCGGGAAGAGTGGGACTAATGGGATCGCTCTTTCAAAGAGGCAAGATGGGCTGAATGGCCTCCTCCAGTGTTACAAGGGCCTATGATTTGGCCAGGAGGCAGAGCACTCCATGGCAATGCTTCAGCACTGCAGCTCAAAGAGCAACACCCACCAGGTACCTGGCCACACGAGTTGTACAGCCAGCTGGTTTCGTCTCTCATTTCTCTCTCTTCCCCAACAGCATCTCCCAAACCCACCACCTCTACCGCCTAGAAGGACAAGGGCAGCAGGCGCATGGGGACACCACCACCTCTTCCAAGTTCCCCTCCCAGTCACACACCATCCTGACTGGGAAATATATCGGCCGTTCCTTCATCGTCGCTGGGTCACAATCCTGGAACTCCCTCCCTAACAGCACTGTGGGAGCACCTTCACCACACGGACTGCAGCGGTTCAAGAAGGCGGCTCACCACCACCTTCTCAAGTCGACCTCAGGAACACGCTGCCGTTCCATGTGGTGAACGCAGACTCGCTGAATTCCTTCAAGCGAGAGCTGGGTTTGTTTCTGGCTGTGGCGCAGATCACCTCTTACAGAAAGCTAGGTACTGCAGGGGATTTAATGGCCGGAGTGATCTCCTGGATGAGGTTCGATCGTCAAGGTGGGTCGGAGAGGAATTTCCCTGACTCCCTTCCCCAAATTGGCCTGGGTTGTTTAGCCTCTCCCAGGTGATCACGTGGTTTGGGCTGGGGTGGAGCGTATATGTTGTGATACACAAGGTATGGCGATTGTGTGGGACAGGCTGGATGGGCCAGAGGGTCTTTACCTGTCCGTCATTGTTTGTAATTGGGGAGGGGCAATAAATGCCGGCCTTGCCAGCGACGCCCACATCCCGTGAATGAATGAAAAAAGAACCATCCTCCCCCTGAAATGTAAAAGAATAGCAGGTGGGAAGCGATTGTTAAGAGACTGGGGTACCTCAACATTTTTCAGCTTCAGAGCACAATCGATATCTACAGTTGTCAGCTTCTTCCGCTTTCCATGGTGCATGTATTTCAAAGCGTCCTGTGGGGAGAGATGCAAATGGCCGTCGTTTACAGTTACAATGATGCTCTGACCACGAGACTAACTGGGGTTAAGAAGGATCTTCGACCTCCCACCCCGCCTTTCCCAGTGCAGCCGTTCCACCCGCCTGAACGGGTAGGCAGGGCGGTTTACACGTCTCGCCCCAAAGGGCGATGCCTCCCACATGTTGCAGCACTCTGCCGGAGGGTCAGTCTCAGGTTACAGGCCCATTGCCCAGCCGGTGAGAGGGCTCGAGCCCAAAATGTGCCCAGAGGCGAGAGCGCTCCCAATCGAGTTCAGCTCTTCTTCGACATAACCTGTTACCGATTACAGAGTGACTTCTGCCAACAATCCCTATCTCTGTGAGCTCCTCCCGTCCTACAATCCACCCGAGAGCTCTGTGTTTCTCCAATTCTGGCCTCTTGAGCATCCCCTGATTTCCATCACTCCACCATTGGTGGCCGTGCCTTCAGCTGCCTGGGCCCCAAGCTCTGGAACTCCCTCCCTAAACCTCTCCCTTTAAAAATGCTCCTTAAAATCAATCTCTCAACATGCTTTTGTTCACCCCAAAAATCACCTTAAGTGGCTCAGTGTTACATATTGTCTGATCGTTCCTGTGAAGCAGCTTGGGACGTTTCAGTAAGTTTTAAATACAGGAGAGAAAGAGAGACACGACTGTGCATAAATACAGGAGACACACACATACACACACACACACACACACAGGACTGCGCTTAAATACAGGAGAGACAGGCCTGCGCTTAAATACAGGAAAGACACAGGACTGCGCTTAAATAGAGAGACAGGACTGCGCTTAAATACAGGAGAGACACACGGGACTGCGCTTAAATACAGGAGACACACACACATGGGACTGCGCTTAAATACAGGAAAGACACAGGACTGTGCTTAAAGAGAGACAGGACTGCGCGTAAATACAGGAGAGAGAAACACACACACAAGGGTTACGCGTAAACACAGGAGAGCGAGAGAGACAGAGATAGGATTATGCCCAAGTACAGGAGAGATACAGAACTGAGCGCAAGTTATGGAGAGAGAGAGACAGAACTGAGCGCGTTATAGAGAGCGCGAGCGAGAGCGAGAGAGAGAGAGAGAGAGAACTGAGCACGTTATAGAGAGAGAGAGAGCGAGCGAGACAGAACTGAGCGCGTTATAGAGAGAGAGAGCGAGCGAGAGACAGAACTGAGCGCGTTATAGAGAGAGCGAGCGAGAGAGACAGAACTGAGCGCGTTATAGAGAGCGAGCGAGAGAGAGAGAGAGAGAGACAGAACTGAGCGCATTATAGAGCGAGAGCGAGAGACAGAACTGAGCGCGTTAGAGAGAGAGCGAGAGAGAGAAGACAGAACTGAGCACGTTATAGAGAGAGAGAGAGAGAGAGAGAGAGTGAGTGAGAGCGAGAGCGAGAGGAGAGAGGGAAGAGGAAGAAAGGGTCAAGGAGAAGAAAGCAGGTATACAGTTGTTTCGTATGGAGAGAGAGAGACAGAACTGAGCGCGTTATGGAGAGAGAGCGAGAGCGAGAACAAGAGAGAGAGGGAGGGAGAACTGAGCTCAAGTACAGGTGAGAGAGACACTGAACAGGTAAATGCAGCACATACTGCACAAACTCCAGCAGCATTGGATTTCATCGCTCGCTGGGTTTCTTTTACACACTAGATTCCCATGCAAGAGGAAGGGTCTTTGGTCTGAAAGGATTTCCGCACTGGTGTGGAGAGCGCATTGACCGGCGATGGTGAAGCCAGACGAGAGTATGAGTGCAGATTTACCTGTGCGAGCTCCTTGATCCTGAAGCTGACCTCTTCAGTCAAGCTCTGACAGGTTTCCTCGGAGAGCTGGGAGATTCCGGTGGATTCGGCAATCACTTTCATGGACTCCGTGGGGAGCAGTGTGTTGCCGATCTTCAGCTTTTTCTCCTCAGCCATGCTAACCTCCCATCATACTCTGCAGTGAAAAAACACACAGGGCAGGGAGGGAGAAATTAAACACAAGCCACTTGCGAACAACCGTCCCATTCACCCAAACTGCCCAGTGCACATCTCAGGAGATGCCAGACAGGTTTCCTACGGTGATCCACAAATTAGCGATGCCCTAATTACAAGAACTAGGGGGCATAGTTTCAGAATAAGGGATCGCCCATGTAAGACGGAGATGAGGAGGAATTTATTCTCTCAGAGGGTGGTGAATCTTTGGAATTCCCTGCCTGCCCCAGAGAGCTGTGGAGGCTGGGTCACTGAATATATTTAAGGTGAGACAGATTTTTTGAGCGATAAGGGAGTCAAGGGTTATGGGGAGCGGGCGGGGAAGTGGAGTTGAAGCCAAGATCAGATCAGCCATGATCGTATTAAATGGCGGAACAGTCTCGAGGGGCCGAATGGCCTACTCCTGCTCCTATTTCTTATGTTCTTATGAGCCACACAGAATTAAAAAACTAACCCTAACCCTAAAAGTTCCTAATATTGCAGAGCAATCAAGGTGACAACTTCACTGATTCATACATCACAGAGGAAGGCCATTCAGCCCATCGCATCTCTTTCAAAGGGCTATCCTGTTAGTCCGACTCCCTCTGCGCTTTCCCCACAGCTCTGAATATTTTTGAAAGTTGCAGGAAGTGCGTTTCAGATCAGAATAACTCGCTGCATAAAAAAATGTTCATCTCCCTCTAGTTCTTTTGCCATTTATCTTAAATCTATGACCTCTGGTTACTGACCCTTCAGCCACTGGAAACAGCTTCTCCTTATTTACTGTATCAAGAGGTTGGAGGTCAATCATCACAGCCCCAGGACATCGCTGCAGGAGTCCCTCAGGGCAGTGTCCTAGGCCCCAACCATCTTCAGCTGCTTCATCAATGACCTTCCCTCCACCATAAGGTCAGAAGTGGGGATGTTCGCTGATGACTGCACAGTGTTCAGTTCCATTCACAACTCCTCAGATAATGGAGCGGCCCGTGCCCGCATGCAGCAAGACCGGGACAACATTCAGGCTTGGGCTGATAAGCGGCAAGTAACATTCACACCACACAAGTGCCAGGCAATGACCATCTCCAACAAGCGAGAGTCTAACCACCGCCCCTTGACATTCAACGGTATTACCATCACCGAATCCCCCACCATCAACATCCTGGGGGTCGCCATTGACCAGAAACTTCACTGGACCAGCCACATAAATACTGTGACAACAAGAGCGGGTCAGAGGCTGGGTATTCTGCGGTGAGTGTCTCACCCCCTGAGTCTTTCCACCATCTACAAGACACAAGTCAGGAGTGTGATGGAACACTCGCCAGTTGCCTGGATGAGTTGCAGCTCCAACAACACTCGAGAAGCTCGACACCATCCAGGACAAAGCAGCCACTTGATCGACACGCTACCCACCACCTTCAACACTCACTCCCTCCACCACCTTCAACACTCACTCCCTCCACCACCGGCGCCCCCTGGCTGCAGTGTGTACCATCTACAAGATGCACTGCAGCAACTCGCCAAGGCTTCTTCGGCAGCACCTCCCAAACCCGCGACCTCTACCGCCTAGAAGGACAAGGGCAGCAGGCCCATGGGAACACCACCACCTCCACGTTCCCCTCCCAGTCACACACCATCCCGACTGGGAAATATATCAGCCGTTCCTTCATCGTCGCTGGGTCACAATCCTGGAACTCCCTCCCTAACAGCACTGTGGGAGCACCTTCACCACACGGACTGCAGCGGTTCAAGAAGGCGGCTCACCACCACCTTCTCAAGGGGCAACTAGGGGGATGGGCAATAAATGCCGGCCTTGGCCAGCAACAGCCACATCCCAGGAACAAATTCAAAATGACGAAGTTGTTTTTCTTTTAAACACCTTTATCGAATCTCCCCTTAACCTTCTCTGCTCGAAGGAGAACAAGCCCAGCTTCTCCAGTCTCTCCCCGTAACGAGTCCCTCCTCCGCGGTGCCATTCTGGTAAAACAGCTATCGGAAGGACAGCAGCCGAGGTCACAGCTCGTGCGTCTTAAACACAAGGCCTTGGTGAGGGGGGCAGAGAGGTGCTTCAATGTTCGCACCTCTCTCTGGGTAAAGGTAGTGGAGGGCTGCTCATGAAACTGGACCCCAGCAAGGGTCAGCACCGTCAGGAGAGGGAGAGGGTCACGGGGGGGGAAGAGGCGCGGTTTGGAGAGAGAAAATTCGAGAACCATTTTTTTTGCTTACCCAAATTAGGAAAGGTCGGAGTGAAACAATAATTTTCGGGTTTGCCACAGCCAAATGACATACCCCTCTACGGGCTACAGTCGATGGTAACTGTATTCCAACCTCACTTGAACTAGCCCTCTCAGCAAGTAGCAACTCTCTCACTCACTCACACACACACAGTGTGTCAAGGAGCTTCGAATACAACCTTTTAGAAACGGGGATTCCCAAACAGGTCAAGAATCTGCAGCACAATATAGTTGCAGGCTAACGAGAACTTAGTTAAGCAAACTACGTGAAGATTCCTCCTACCCATTCAGCCTTATTCTGAACACACTCCTCCCACTATCCAGTTAAAAAGCTGGCTCCTATTTTTCTTCTCCGTCGTTAGTGAGCAAGGAGGAGGAGAAAGATAAAAATTCACATTACAGTCTTCGTATTTACAGGAATCGCTATCGACCCTCCACCAAACAGTACACAACACTCACTGCTTTGACAGACCAGACTTCGGAGAGAAACATATTACTCATATTGTTAGCCCATTTATAGAATAATTTAAAGAAAACCATTAAACACACGCAAATTATGAGGAGCCTAGATAGAGTGGATAGGAAGGACCTGTATCCCCAAGCTGAGGGGTCAATAACCAGGGGGCCTAGATTTAAAGTAATTTGTAGGAGGATTAGAGGGGAGTTGAGGAGAGCTTTTTTCACCCAGAGGGTGGTGGGGGTCTGGAACTCACTGCCTGAAAAGGTGGTAGAGGCAGAAACCCTTTAAAAAAAATACTTGTATGTGCACTTGAAGTGGCGTAACCTACAGGTCTACGGACCAAAAGCTGGAAAGTGGGATTAGACTGGGTAGCTCTTGGTCGGCCGGAACAGGCACGATGGGCCGAATGGTCTCTTCATGCGCCGTTAACTTATTGCACTTCGAATGAAGTTACTTAAGCACTTATACACTCATGCTGCGATGCACCCAGAAAGGAAGGGTTTTTCGGCTAACATTTGAGAGTTCAAGTGAATTTTAAAACTTTTAAAAAATGATGTGAGAACATCTTTCGGATGAAACACTAAACCGAGGCCCCATCTGCTCTCAGGTGGATGTAAAAGGTCCCATGGCACCATTTCGAAGAAGATCAGGGGAGTTATCCCCGGTGTCCTGGGGCCAATATTTATCCTTCAAATCAACATCACTAAAACAGATTCTCTGGTAATTATCACATTGGTGTTTGTAGGGGCTTGCTGTGCGCAAATTGGCTGCTGTGTCAGTGACTACACTTCAAAAGTACTTCATTGGCTGTAAATGGATTAGGGACATCCAGTAGTGGTGAAAGGCGCTATATAAATGCAAGTCCCCGAGATTGTGGCGCTCCCTCAGCACTGCCCCTCCGACAGTGCGGCACTCCCTCGGCACTGCCCCTCCGACAGTGCGGCGCTCCCTCAGCACTGCCCCTCCGACAGTGCGGCGCTCCCTCGGCACTGCCCTCCGACAGTGCGGCACTCCCTCAGTACTGCCACTCCGACAGTGCGGGGCTCCCTCAGTACTGCCCCCCCCCGACAGTGCAGCACTCCCTCAGTACTGCCCCTCCGACAGTGCGGCACTCCCTCAGTACTGCCCCTCCGACAGTGCGGCACTCCCTCAGTACTGCCCCCCCCCCCCCCCCGACAGTGCGGGGCTCCCTCAGTACTGCCCCTCCGACAGTGCAGCACTCCCTCAGTACTGCCCCTCCGACAGTGCGGCACTCCCTCAGTACTGCCCCCCCCCCCCCCGACAGTGCGGCGCTCCCTCAGCACTGCAAGTACAAGGTGTGGGAATATGAAATGTGCCGGAGTGTTCTCCTTCTGAGAGCTAAACCCTGAAAGAAAAATAAGAGAGAGAGAGTTGCATTGATGTAGCGCCGACACCACCGGCCGCCTGGAAGCGCCAGTTTGCAGCCCGTGTTGTGGCGGGACACGCGGTGGGGCAGGAGGGCCAGTGCTGGCCCACACGTACAGCCGGGGGAGCGGCCCCCGGTGCGGTGCCGGTGCCGGTGCCACTGACCTGAGGCTGAGGAAGCGGGTCCTGGTGGGGGGGCGCGCCCTCCACCCCCCGCTTCACGCGGTATAATGTTGGTCTCTCTCTCTCTGTGATGTGTGTGTGTCGGGCCCCGGACGCGCTGCTTGCCCGGCTCCCCGCCGCCTCGGGCCCTGGCTCTGGCCTCCCGCTGCCTCCCGCTGCCCTCAGGCCGGCCGCAGACGCGCCTCAAATTCGGCAGAATCCGCCATCTTGTCCCCGCCGCCCGGCCCGCTGGCCCGCCAGGTCCTGGCAGCTGCATAGAGAACAACTCCCCCTTCCGCCCTCCTTCCCCCCCCCAACCCACCACCTTCCCCCCTCAATAAATCTTCTCAGCCCCCTCCCGCTGGAGTACACCCTCCTCTGCGGGACCCAGGCCCCTCGGAGGAGGGAAGCCCCTCTCAATGTATTATATTCTGTATTTTCTCAGCTGGTTGTCAACCAGGACCTGACGCTGGATACGCCGTGACGTCACGGAACCGCCCTTCCCTCACCACGTGATCACTTCCCTCGCTGTCAGTCATTATTGGCGGCTACAACAACAACAACTTATATTTATATAGCGCCTCTAACGTATTAAAATGTCCCAATACCCTTCACAGTAGTGTTCTAGGGCAAAAAAAAATACATTTGACGCCCCACTATCCATCAGCGTCCTCATTCAGGCCAACATCCCCAGCATCGAAGCACTGACCACACTCGACCAGCTCCGCTGGGCAGGGCCACATTGTCCGCATGCCCCAGACACGAGACTCCCAAAGCAAGCGCTCTACTCGGAGCTCCTTCATGGCAAACAAGCCAAAGGTGGGCAGAGGAAACGTTACAAGGGACACCCTCAAAGCCTCCCTGATAAAGTGCAACATCCCCACCGACACCTGGGAGTCCCTGGCCAAAGACCACCCTAAGTGGAGGAAGTGCATCCGGGAGGGCGCTGAGCACCTCGAGTCTCGTCGCCGACAGCATGCAGAAACCAAGCGCAGGCAGCGGAAGGAGCGTGCGGCAAACCAGTCCCACCCTCCCCTTCCCTCAACCACTGTCTGTCCCACCTGTGACAGGGACTGTGGCTCTCGTATTGGACTGTTCAGTCACCTGAGAACTCACTTCAGGAGTGGAAGCAAGTCTTCCTCGATTCCGAGGGACTGCCTATGATGATGAGCCTTCACAGCAGTGTTATAAGACAATGTAACAGAAGCGGTGATGCGAGATGCGGTGAATGTTTGTGGCGGAGGTGCAACAGATGAGGGTACGGGGCCCAGAAGAGCCCAGGGCCCAGGGGCAGCACGGGCCAGCCCACACTGCGATATGTGAGCGCACTAGGTCCGTGCAGCAGAGCAGATCTCCAGTCGTCTTGGTTAACCCTTGCCACCGGACCAAGACCTCGCTCTGCCAAGTCTGTGTGGTGGCTGGTGTGCAACAGTCACAAACATCTTCTGTAAAGTCCTTACTCTACAGCATGAAAACACACGAGGCACATTCTGGGGACAAGGTCACTCTGTGACCTGCTCTCTTTACTTACAGGACTCCAAAGACAATGACCCTACGTGGGACCTCCCTTTTTATACCTGTGTGATCAGGTAAGGAGTGTCTCCCACAAGTTCACCCCTTGTGGTCAAGGTGTGCATCTAGGTTGAGTGTATACAGTAATACAGTGGTGTTACATTGTGGTTACATACATGACATCTTCCACCCCTTCGATTGGAGTTCAGGACTGGAACATCGGCTCCTTCATCGAAACACCTGTGAACTCGTGGAAGCAAGTCATCCTCGTTCGAGGGACCGCCTATGATATGATAAGACAAAACAAATAAATTTGACACCTAGCCACACAACAACTCGTATTTATATAGCGCCTTTAACGTAGTAAAACGTCCCAAGTCACTTCGCAGGAGTATTATAAGACAAAAAATTCGACACATAGAAGAAATGAGGGCAGATCACCAAAACCTTCACCAAAGGGGTACAGAGCGAGAGGCGGAGAGATTTAAGACGGGAATTCCAGAGCTTAGGGCCCAGGCAGCCGAAGACACGGCCGCCAATGGTGGAGCGATGAAAATCGGGGGCAGCGCAGGAAGGCAGAATTGGAGGAGCGCCAAGATCTCGGGGGGGTTGTGGGGCTGGAGGAGATTACAGAGATAGGGAGGGGTGAGGGCCATGGATGGATTTGAAAACAAGGAGAAGAATTTTAAAATTGAGGTGTTGCTTAACCGGGAGTGACCTGTGGACTTGCTATCAGTCTCTATTGGCATCCGCAGGCAGGTCTCATTGACTGGAAGTGCATTTATTTGGATCCCTGATTCATGCACATGCAAAGTCACAAAGTGCACTACAAAGGGGCATAGAACAAGGTGGTGGAAGCAGATTCAAAAATAACTTTCATAGAGGGAATTGGATAAATGTTTGAAGGGGGAAAATTTTGCAGGGAGCTGGACTAATTGTTGGTTTCAAAGACCTGGCTCGGACACGATGGGCCAAATGGCCTCCTCCGCTGTATCACCCTGTAACCTCCTCCAGCCCTGAAATTGTCTGAGATCTCAGCACTCCTCTGATTCTGGCCTTTTGTGATTTCAATTACTCCAGCTTTGTCGGCCGTACCTTAAGCTGCCTGTACCCTAAGCTCTGGAATCCCCTCACTAAACCTCTTGACCTCTCTCTCCTCCTTTAAGATGCTCTGACCAAGTTTTTGGTCACCTGTCCCAATATCTCCTTATGTAGCTCAGTGTCAACTTTTGTTTGATAACGCTGCTGTGAAATGCCTTGGCCGCCTGGTACAGAGCGCCGGGTAGTTGGGTAAGTCATTGGATCTTCTCATCGGCCTGCTCCTGGGCCTGGCTAAAACGCAATATGTAGGTCCAGGACAGGCAGTCCTCCCGCAGTCTTGTCCGTGCCCGGGTTTCCCTGGAGAAGGACTGTGCATTGTTTGCTGATGCACTTGATGACTTCTGCAACCGGTAGGCACCGCAGTCTCTTGCCGCCATCAATGATAACATCCTGATTTAGCTGGGAAGATATCATAGAAACATAGAAAATAGGTGCAGGAGTAGGCCATTCGGCCCTTCTAGCCTGCACCGCCATTCAATGAGTTCATGGCTGAACATGCAACTTCAGTACCCCATTCCTGCTTTCTTGCCATACCCCTTGATTCCCCTAGTAGTAAGGACTTCATCAAACTCCTTTTTGAATATATTTAGTGAATTGGCCTCAACAACTTTCTGTGGTAGAGAATTCCACAGGTTCACCACTCTCTGGGTGAAGAAGTTTCTCCTCATCTCGGTCCTAAATGGCTTACCCCTTATCCTTAGACTGTGACCCCTGGTTCTGGACTTCCCCAACATTGGGAACATTCTTCCTGCATCTAACCTGTCTGAACCCATCAGAATTTTAAACGTTTCTATGAGGTCCCCTCTCATTCTTCTGAACTCCAGTGAATACAAGCCCAGTTGATCCAGTCTTTCTTGATATGTCAGTCCCGCCATCCCGGGAATCAGTCTGGTGAACCATCGCTGCACACCCTCAATAGCCAGAATGTCCTTCGATTTGGTGCGACTTGATGTTTATTTTGTCACCATTTCAGTTTGACTGGACCATCCCATATTAGTGACACCCTAAAAGGGGCAATTGCTGTGATGATTTTTTGGTGACCCTGGGGGCTACTCATTGTCTTTAATGGCCCATCAAAAAGGCCCACCCTACTTCATCTCACCCTAATAGCATATCCTTCTATTCCTTTCTCCCTCGTGTACTTATCTAGTTTTTCCTTAAGTGCATCTGCGGTGTTCACCTCAACCACTCCACGTGGTGGTGAATTCCACATTCTCATCACTAAAACAGGTTTTCTGGGTCATTGTCACATTGCTGTGTGCGGGAGCTTGATGTGCGATAATTGGCTGTTCGTTACAACTCTTTTGAGGAAAACATAATAAATTAAATCAAGTGCTCCCCGATCTGGGGGACACTCCAAACACTTTTCACCTGCCCTTTTTTTTTTAATGGTGATTTGGCTGTTCGTTACAACAGCGATGACACTTCAAAAAGTACTTCATTGGCTGTAAAGCGCTTTGGGACACGCGGTGGTTGTGAAAGGCGCTACAGAAATAAAGAAAGACTTGCATTTATATAGCGCCTTTCACAACCACTGGACGCCCCAAAGCGCTTTACCGCCAACGGAGCAGTTGTTGGAGTGTGGTCAGTTATAAGGCAAGTTCTTTACTCTCTGGGTAAAGAGGTATCTTCAGAATACCCATTATCTTCAGAATACCCAATTAGATTCATGAGTGACCATGTTATCTCCCATCTCCCTCCTCCCTCCTCCCTCCTCCCTCCTCCCTCCTCCCTCCTCCCTCCTCCCTCCATGTTTGGTTTCCATTCACAACCAGCTTCACTTCCGCCTGTCTGAGTGTCAATGGCAAGGAGCGGGAGATTTAAATTGGAGCAGCAGCCAATGGGGCGCCGGATTGGGAAACGCCACGTCGGCAGCGCGGTGACGCAGAGGGGCCACGTGGGGCAGTGGCGCCGGCCGGCGATTGGCCGAGAGGGGGCGCGGGTGGCTGGGCCGGATGCGAAGATGGCGGCCGTGGCGGGGCTGCTGCTGTTGGCAGTGTCGCTGCTCGGCCGGAGCGGCCCGGGGGCGGCGGGGGCCGAGGTGGAGGACGAGAGGCTGCCCACCAAGTGCGAGGGTGAGGCCCCGGGGTGGGGGTAAAGGTCAGGGCCCGGGGGGAAAGGTCAGGGCCGCTCGCCCATAGCAACCGCGCATCCAAGATGGCGGCGGGCCATTGGCCCCTCCTGTGACTGATCCGGGTGTCGGCAAAGGGCGTGGTGTTAGGGAGCTGTATCGCCCCTCGCCCTCCTCCGCCCTCGCCCCTCGCCCTCCTCCACCTGCGCCCCTCGCCCTCCTCCGCCCTCGCCCTCCTCCGCCCTCGCCCCTCGCCCTCCTCCGCCTGCGCCCCTCGCCCTCCTCCGCCCTCGCCCTCCTCCGCCCCTCGCCCTCCTCCGCCCCTCTCCCTCCTCCGCCTGCGCCCCTCGCCCTCCTCCGCCCCTCGCCCTCCTCCGCCCCTCGCCCTCCTCCGCCCCTCTCCCTCCTCCGCCTGCGCCCCTCGCCCTCCTCCGCACTCGCCCTCCTCCGCCCCGCGCCCTCCTCCACCCTCGCCCTCCTCCGCCTTCGCCCTGCTCCGCCTGCGCCCCTCGCCCTCCAACGCCTGCGCCCCTCGCCGCCCTCCGCCCGCGCCCCTCGACCTCCTCCGCCCCTCGCCCTCCTCCGCCTGCGCCCCTCGCCCTCCTCCGCCCCGCGCCCTCCTCCACCCTCGCCCTCCTCCGCCCCTCGCCCTCCGCCACCCTCGCCCTCCTCTGCCCCTCGCCCTCCTCCGCCCCTCTCCCTCCTCCGCCTGCGCCCCTCGCCCTCCTCCGCCCTCGCCCCCCCCCCGCCCTCGCCCCCCCCATTGCCCACGCCTCTCGCCCTCCTCCGCCCGCGCCCCTCGCCCTCCTCCGCCCTCGCCCCCCCATTGCCCGCGCCGCTCGCCCTCCTCTGCCCTCGCCCCCCCATTGCCCTCGCCCTCCTCCACCCGCTACCCTCGACCTCCTCCGCCCCTCGCCCTGCTCCGCCTGCGTCCCTCGCCCTGCTCCGCCCGCGCCCCTCGCCCTCCTCCGCCCCTCGCCCTGCTCCGCCTGCGCCCCTCGCCCTCCTCCGCCCCTCGCCCTGCTCCGCCTGCGCCCCTCGCCCTCCTCCACCTGCCCCCTTCGCCCTCCTCCGCCCCTCGCCCGTGCCCCTTGCCCTCCTCCGCCTACACCCCTCGCCCTCCTCCGCCTACACCCCTCGCCCTCCTCCGCCCTCGCCCTCCTCCACCCGCGTCCCTCACCCTCCTCCGCCCCTCGTACTCGCCCTCCTCCGCCCCTCGCCCTGCTTCGCCTACGCCCCTCGCCCTCCTCCACCCTCGCCCTCCTCCGCCCGCGCCTCTCGCCCTCCTCCGCCCGCGCCCCTCGCCCTCCTCTGCCCTCGCCCCCCCATTGCCCGCGCCCCTCGCCCTCCTCCGCCCGCGCTCCTCTGCCCTCGCCCCCCCATTGCCCTCGCCCTCCTCCGCCCTCGCCCCCCCATTGCCCGCGCCCCTCGCCCTCCTCCGACCTCGCCCTCCTCTGCCCTCGCCCTCCTCCGCCTGCGCCCCTCGCCCTGCTCCGCCTGCGCCCCTCGCCCTCCTCCGCCCCTCGCCCTCTTCCGCCCCTCGCCCTGCTCCGCCTGCGCCCCTCGCCCTCCTCCGCCCCTCGCCCTCCTCCGCCCCTCGCCCTCCTCCGCCTACACCTCTCGCCCTCCTCCGCCCGCGCCCCTCGCCCTCCTCCGCCCTCGCCCTCCTCCGCCCCTCGTACTCGCCCTCGCCCTCCTCCGCCCCTCGCCCTCCTCCGCCTACGCCCCTCGCCCTCCTCCACCCTCGCCCTCCTCCGCCCTCGCCCTCCTCCGCCCTCGCCCTCCTCCGCCCCTCGCCCTCCTCCACTCACGCCCTTGCCCTCCTCCGCCCTTGCCCTCCTCCGCCCGCGCCCCTTGCCCTCCGCCACCCGCGCCCCTCGCCCTCTTCCGCCTATGCCCCTGCCTCCGCCTGCGCTCCTCGCCGCCCTCTGCCTGCGCCCCACTCCTGCCTCCGCCTGCGCCAAACTCCTCCCTCCGCCTGCGCCCCTTGCCCTCCTCTGCCTGCGCCCCACTCCTGCCTCCGCCTGCGCCCCACTCCTGCCTCTCTGTGTCCGTCCGTGCACCTGTGCCCACGCAAAATACTGCGGATGCTGGAAATCTGAAAGAACAGGAAATGCTGGCAACGCTCAGCAGGTCAGGCAGCGTCTGCGGAGAGAGAAACGGGCTTAACGTTTCAGGCCGGTGACCTTTCGTCACAACCGGTTGCCTGCTGAAGCATTTGCAGCATTTCCTCTCTTTTTATTCCAAAGGGTAGTGGAATTCTTGAGCAGTTGAGGCAAATTGCATAGATGCATTTAAGGGGAACATAGAATTAGGAGCAGGAGTCGGCCATACGGCCCCTCGAGCCTGCTCCGCCATTCAATACGATCATGGCTGATCCGATCGTGGACTAGGCTCCACTTCTCTGCCCACTCCCCATAACCCATAAGAAGTTGGGAAGCTGTAAGTACACGAGGGAGAAAGGAATAGAGGGAAATGCTGATAGGGTGAGATGAAGTAAGGTGGGAGGAGGCTGGTGTGGAGCATAAACACTGGCACGGACCTGTTGGGCCCAATGGGTTGTCTCTCTGCTGTAAATCTAAATAGATGTCAGATTTTTGTTATATTAAGATTAAAAGTCTTGTATGTAGCGTATACTTCCTGTGATGCTTTGCCCCATCATACTCTGTTGTGTTGATGGAACAAAATGTCTTTTCAGTCGCCACGACTCAGTAGTCCTCCACCCCCTCAGGCAGTGTGCTCCCTTGTTAGGAAACGATGCACAAACCACGGGGGAATCACCTGGCAATATAAAAGTAAAGGGTGGTTCGTTCTCCCTTGTGAATCGGAAGCAAATTTCGGACCCAAGGATCGAGCTCGGTGAGGTCCATCCATGTTATGGCAGAGGTTCTGACACATCCTCACCGCCTGCATGAGCTGTATCATTGTTTTGAACTTTAAAAAAAAAAGTCAGATGCAAGTTTTAAGAGTACATTATTTTCATGGTGAAGGCTGCATAATGATTCGGTGCTTAAATTATGAAGTGAAGGAAGAAATTGCACGTCAGGAGTGGGACGTGTTGGGTTGTCCTGCCAAGCTCGGGATGGGTTTTAGTGTCAGCCGTGGCTCAGTGGGCAGTACAGTCTCCTCTGAGTCAGAAGATTGTGGGTTCAAGCCCCACTCCAGGGACTTGAGCACATAAATCTAGGCTGACACTCCCAGTGCAGGGCTGAGGGAGCGCCGCACTGCCGGAGGGGCAGTACTGAGGGAGTGTCGGAGGGGCAGTACTGAGGGAGCGCCGCACTGCTGAAGGGGCAGGACTGAGGGAGCGCTGCACTGTCGGAGGGGCAGTACTGAGGGAGCGCCGCACTGTCGGAGGGGCAGTACTGAGGGAGCACCGCACTGTCGGAGGTGCCACCTTTCGAATGAGACATTAAACCGAGGCCCCATCTGCTGGTGGATGTAAAAGATCCCACAGCAACTATTTCGGAGAGCAGGGGAGTTCTCCCGGTGTATTGGGCCCAATATTTATCCCTCAACCAACATCACTAAAACAGGTGATCTGGTCATTATCACATTGCTGTTTGTAGGAGCTTGCTGTGCGCAAAGTGACTGTGAAGCGCTTTGGGATGTCCTGAGGTTGTGGAAGGCGCTATAGCAATGCAGGTTCTTTCCCTTGCAGTGGCCTCACCTCTCTGTCAGTGCAGCGCACCGTGAGCTGTATACACCGGCGGGCATTTTAAACCGTAAGCACAGGGGGACGCGAATCCAACTGAAACACCTGTCTCGCAGGGTCCATTTCCTAACTTCCCATTTTCTCCCCCGTGTTGTGTGAAGTGTGCAAGTTCCTGACGGTGGAACTGCAGACCGCACTGGACAAGACCAGACGTTCCAAGGAGGTGCTGGAGCTAGGGGAGGTGCTGGACAGTGGGAAGAGGAAGAAAAAGATCAAGTACAACACCTCGTAAGTGCAGCACAATAATCTGCTGTGGGCGCACCAACCCGTGCTGGTGCTTTCTGCTTTGTTTTCAGATGTTCGATGTGTTATCCTCTAAATTTTAGCCCATCATGCCCCCAACAGCTCCCCCTACAGCATAGAGGGTGAAGGGACAACTTCGTATCAGACCATGGCATAGAGCATTTTGCTTGATTTAAGTGCATCTCCTGCTGACACAAGGGTCTCCTACAATCAACAGCACCTCCTCAGAAGTAACTCCTATTAATAGTTAGTTATTGATCCTCGTGCCTGATTTGTACAATCATAAGAACGTAAGACATAAGAGGGAGGTAGAGACAGACAGAGAGATGGAGGTAGAGAAAGTGAGAGACAGAGAACATAAGAATTAGGAGCAGGAGTCGGCCATTTAGCCCTTTGAGCCTGCTCGCCATTAAATTAGATCATGGCTGATCTTCAACCTCAACACTGTCCTGAACTATCGCCATATGCCTTGGTTTCCTTAATATTCAAAAATCTATCGATCTCAGCCTTGAATATACTCAACGACTGAGCCTCCACAGCCCTCTGGGGCAGAGAATTCCAAAGATTCACCACCCTCTGAGCGAAGAAATTCCTCCTCATCTCCGTCCTAAATGGCCGACCCCTTATCCTGAGACTGTGACCCCTGGTTCTCGACTGGAGGGTAACGACCAGTTGCTTTGTTCACACATTGCCTGCACGATCTTGGTTCGAACTGCTCGAAGTATCTGCAGCATGTGGGAATGAATGAGCCCATGTGAGTGTACAGTGAAGGAAAAACGTTTGCAGGGCAAGAGGGAAAGGGCAAGGGAGTGGGACTGGCTGAGAGTCAGCACGGGCTCAACAGGCCGAATGTCCTTCCATACTGTAACCATTCTATGATTCTGTATGAGGATGACTCATTTTGTGTCGTGTGTGTTTGAATGATCGTGCCTGTGAAAGTGACCGAATGGGATAGGGAGTACTCACGCCTGTATGAAAATAATCTTTAGGCCCAGTAAGCATGTAATTTGTTTAGGAACCTTCTCATCTTATCCCTTAGCAAAAGTTACATAGAATTTACAGGCCATTGGGCCCCACCGCTCCGTGCCGGTGTTTATGCTCCACACCAACTTCATCTCACCCCATCACCGTATCCCTCTATTCCTTTCTCCCTTGTGTGTTTATCCAGCTTCCCCTTAAATGCATCGATACTATTCGCCTCAACCCCTCCCTGTGGCAGCGAGTTCCACATTCTCACCGCTCTCTTGTTAAGATAGTGTCAGCCGTGGCTCAGCAGGCAGCACCCTCGCCTCTGAGTCAGGAGGTCGTGGGTTCAAGTCCCACTCCAGGGACTTGACCACATAAATCTAGGCTGACAATGCAGTGCGATGCTGAGGGAGCTCCGCACTGTCGGAGGGGCAGTACTGAGGGAGCTCCGCACTGTCGGACGGGCAGTACTGAGGGAGCTCCGCACTGTCGGAGGGGCAGTACTGAGGGAGCGCCGCACTGTCGGAGGGGCAGTACTGAGGGAGCTCTGCACTGTCGGAGGGGCAGTACTGAGGGAGCTCCGCACTGTCGGAGGGCAGTACTGAGGGAGCTCCCCACTGTTGGAGATGCCGTCTTTCGGATGAGACGTTAAACCGAGGTCCCGTCTGCTCTCTCAGATGGACGTAAACAATCCCACGGTGCTATTTCGAAGAAGAGCAGGGGAGTTCTCCCCTTGTCCTGGGGCAATATTTAGCCCTTAATCAACGTAACAAAAACAGATTATCTAGTTACTATCACATTGCTGTGTGTGGGAGCTTGCTGTGCGCAAATTGGCGTTTCCCACAACAGCGACTACACCAAAAGTACTTCATTGGCCGTAAAGCGCTTTGAGACGTCCGGTGGTCGTGAAAGGCGCTATATAAATTTTTCTTCAATGAAGGAGGGCTGCTGTCACTCCCGAAGCTGGACCCCAGCAAGAGTCGACGCCTTGGGGAGAGGGAAAATGTCACGGAGAGAAGGGAGAAAATTCCAGAGCAACTCCTGCTTATCCAAATTAGTGAAACAATAATTTTCTGTTTTGCCAAAACCTCTCGGCGGGCTTGTTGGGGTTCAGTCAGTGGCGGTGGCTTTGTTTACATCTAGTGACTGTCCTGTTTCCCTAGGGAGACTCGATTAACGGATGCCATGGATAATATCTGTGAACGGATCCTGCAATACAGCGTGCACGCAGAGCGACCAGGAAGCTTAAGATACGCAAAGGTAGAAGTGAGATACTTTCAGAAGCACAAATACCAGTGAGTGTACACATAACGTAAGAAATAGGAGCAGGAGTCGGCTATTCGGCCCCTCGAGCCTGCTCCGCCATTCAGTAAGATCATAGCTAATCTACCTCAACTCCACTTTCCCGCCCGATCCCCATATCCCTCGATTCTCTTTCCTAAAAATCTATTAATCTCCACCTTGAATATACTCAACGACTGAGCCTCTACACCCTCTCAGGTGGAGAATTCCAAAGATTCACCACCCTCCGACTGAAGAAATTCCTCCTCATCTCAGTCCTAAATCGTGCCTTCACACAGTTCAGCGTAGATGCGATGCGCAGATTCTGGGTTGAAATGACCAGGCCTAACGGGGTGGCTAAGGGCGAGGTGCCATTTCGGCAAAGCGAGCGGTGGAGCAGTGTAATCTCCGGATATCCGCGTTTAACTCCGTATCTGCTCCTCACCTGTAGCTGCTGTACTGCTCCTGTATAAATAAGGGCGAGTGCCATTGGCCCTGCTGTTATTCCAACAGCAAATTCTGCCCCCAAAATCCTTACTGCCCATTGGCCAGCGTTACCCAGGGATGGGAATGCACCCTGTCCATCCAGTGGCGATTAATGCGCTGCGCGACCCCACTGCCTTGCAATCTGGACCCTGCTGACTGACCACCTGTCACCCAGGAACATTCTGAAATGATTTTCACCACGAAAGATGTTTTCCACTGTTCGAAACACAATCACAATTGATGCATTCTCTCAGATTAAAATCATAATGCTCTTAAATGTGAAAATTATAATGCATGAAATGCGACGGTAAAAACAAGTTGGTAATTTGATGTAATTAACTATGTTTCTAAAATGTTGGCTGATGTAATGTGTGTTTGTGTGTATATTTAGTGGTGTAGAATTTCCTCCAGCCCTACATCCCTCCCTATCTCTGTAACCTCCTCCAGCACTTCAACCCTCCGTATCTCTGTAACCTCCTCCAGCCCCTATACCCCTCCCTATCTCTGTAACCTCCCAGCCCTACAACCCTCACTATCTCTGTAATGCCCTCCCCCTCCACACCCCTCCCTATCCCTGTAACCACCTCCAGTCCCTACACCCCTCCAAGATCTCTGCGCTCCACCAATTCTAGGCTCTTCAGCATCCCTGGTTTTCATCACTCCACCATTGGCAGCCGTGCCTTCAGCTGTCGAGAGCCACAAGCTCTGGAATTGTCTCCCTAAACCCCTCTACCTCTCCTCCTTCCTTTTAAGACGCTCCTTAAAATCTACCTCTTTGACCAAGCTTTTGGTCATCTGCCCTAATATCTCCTAATGTGGCTCGGTGTCATAAGAAATAGGAGCAGGAGTCGGCCATTCGGCCCCTCGAGCCTGCTCCGCCATTTAATACGATCATGGCTGATCCGATCATGGACTCAGCTCCACTTCCCCGCCTGCTCCCCATAACCACTTATTCCTTTATCGTTCAAAAATCTGTCTATCTCCACCTTAAATATATTCAATGACCCAGCCTCCACAGCTCTCTGGGGCAGAGAATTCCACAGATTTACAACCCTCTGAGAGAAGAAATTCCTCCTCATCTCTGTTCTAAATGGCCGACCCCTTATTCTGAAACTATGCCCCCTAGTTCTAGATTTCCCCACGAGGGGAAACATCCTCTCTGCATCTACCCTGTCGAGCCCCCTCAGTATCTTGTATGTTTCAATACGATCCCCTCTCATTCTTCTAAACTCCAATGAGTATAGGCCAAACCTGCTCAACCTTCCTTCATAAGACAACCCCTTCATCCCAGGGTGTCAAAAGTGTCAGCTTTTGTTTGATAACCGCTCTTGTGAAGCGCATTGTGACCTTTTACTCTGTCAAAGGTGCTGTATAAATGCCAGCTGTTGGTGGTGTGACTTGTATGTTGTATCAGTAGCAGGTAGGGCTTGTTGTGGGAAAGCTGGTGGCCAACTGTGCTGTGCCCCCTGAGCATGTCGTGCTGTTGTTTGCAGGGCACCAGCGAGACTATGTTGACACTGAAGAACCTGGTAAACAAGGGTGTCAAGGTGGAGCTGGGAATACCGTTCGAAATGTGGGACGAGCCCTCGGCTGAGGTCACAGACTTGAAAAAGCAGGTGAAAGGCGCTTGTTCCATTTACGTCGGTTTTTATTGGGGTCCTCTTCGGCGATCCCTCGAAGCGAGGGTGACTTGCCTCCACCAAAAAGGGATGAGTTCACAGGTGTTTCAATGAAGGACCTAATATTCCAGATCCTGAAGGGTGGAAGATGCCTGTGGGTGGATTGTTTTAACGTGGGGTGACCGTTGCACACCAGCCTCCACACGGGCTTGACAGAGCTAGGTCTTGGTCCAGGGGCAAGGGTTAACCAGGACAACTGGAGACCAGCTCTGCTGCACGGACCCAATGCGCTCACATATCGCAGTGTGGGCTGGTCCGTGCTGCCCCTGGGCCCTCGCCTCTCCTGGGCCCCGATCACGTCCCTCTACAATTTCTCACCGCTCCTTCGCCCCGACCTCGCCGCTCCCGCTGTACCTGCCCGCGCTCCAATCAGCGCCCTTGATTTTGGTGACCTCCAATCCGTTTGCCCCCGTCCCCGGCCCCAGCTCGGGCTGCTCCCTGAGATAGCCCGCCTCCTGCTGCTCCCGGGCCGCTGTATCTCCGTCTCTTTTATGGCCCATCCACAAAGCAGGTGAATGGCCGCTCCCCAGTGTGAAGTCGCTGGTGTAAAATGTGAAGTTGGGTGTGAGTTTGCGGCCTGTAAGTGCTGCCCCTCTCTCAGCCTGGAACAGCAGTTTACAAAAGCCATTACTGAGAGTCCAGGATAGAAATTTACCACATTCTCTCCTCCTGGTTCCCGCCCAAGGGGGCCGTGCATCTGCCCCCTGAGCCTCTCCAGATAGGAGTCACCCTTTTATTTTCTAACCTTTCTCTGCTGAAGGCATTAGCAGTTCCACAGACACTGGCACCGTGCCCTGGTGGCCAATCTTCACGTGTGACCCTTGCCAACAAATGTTGTCACCCCTCTCCTCCTTTTAAGACGTTCCTTAAAACCTACCTCTTTGACCAAGCTTTGGCTCATCTGCCCTCGTGTCTACTGATGTGGCTCAGTGTCGATTTTGTTTCTGATAACGCTCCTGTGAAGCGCCACGGAATGTTTTATTACGTTAAAAGCGCTGTGTAAATATCAGTTCTTTTCGGACTATTCGACTGCAGGGAGCATCGCCCTCTCCAATCCGCACTTTCCCAACCGGGAGTGGGACTCCTGGCCACTTTTCCACCAATCAAATGGTGCTGAGGCTACCTCCCCGCTAAGCCACGCGGCTGTGCGACAGCCTAGCGGTCCTGCGCAGGCTTCTAACTGGCTTTGTAATGGAAATTACGCTGTGCGCGCGGAAATTTAGGCCGCGCACGAAAAAAAAATGACGGGGAACATTGTGCGGGGGCCGACGCCCTGAGTTGGGGGCAGCGAACTGTACAGTTGGTCCTTGTTCCAGTGCGCCCACGGGTACCACAACTGCTGATCTTTTTGCTTTCAGTGCGAGAACATGCTGGAACGGTACGAGGAGGTCGTGGAGGATTGGTACTTTCACCATCAGGACCTGAATCTGGAGAGGTTTCTGTGTGCGAGCCATGTGCTGACAAAGGATGATCAAGGTCAGTCCCGTGGGCGTGGTACATGGCTGTTTTCTGCCCTTTACCCCTCACTAACTCTGGGGAAAGGTTGACCTAGGCTGGGGTTGTTTGCTTTGGAACAGAGGAGGCTGAGGGAAGGCCTGATTGAGGTGTATAAAATTGTGAGGGGCCTGGATAGAAAGGGCCTCTTCCCTTAGCAGAGGGGTCAACAACCAGGGGGCATGGATTTACAGTGATTGGTGGAGGGAGTGAATGTTGAAGTGGGGGGGTGTGGGGTGCTGGTCAAGCTGAACTGCTTTGTCCCAGTTATGACTGGCTTGGCTCTCTCCGTTTGCAGATTGCCTGCTCGAGGTATGGAAAGGACGAAAGGGTGACTCGGCCATCAGCGAGGAGAAGAAAAGGCCGACAGCGAAAGAGGAAGGGAACGCGCGGACCGACGGCAGACTTGGCGAAGGAGCGGAGACGGGGAGCGAACCGGAAGTCGCACATCACGATGCGGCTGAACTCTGACCAGGTGCAGCCTGAAACGATCGCAATGCCCGTGACTGACGACGCCGAGATTATCCTGTCCGGTACGGATAATGAAGACTCTTTTGATCTTCATCGCTCTCTTTCTCTCATGCATAGCCTCTCAATCCAGGGAGATCCAGTCCACACGCAGACGTGAACCCTGACCCTCCGGCCGTGAACCCTGACCCTCTGGCCTTGAACTCTGACACTCCAGCCTGACCAGGCCTATTTGTGGTTCTGTTTCTTGCTCCCTGTTTGAGCGCTCAAGTTAGTACAGTATCGGCGACTTGGAATGAATTTGTGATCGTAAACTTTATCCGTGACCCATGCCACGGAGCTGCCCACCCAAGACAAACCGCTTGGACACTCCTTTCAATAAGCAGTCTCCCTTTTGGCTACTCTCTGCAGTGCAGGTGTGGGTCTCGCAAAACCGCCAAACCGCTGGGCATGTTTGTCCCAGAGCTGTAAAGGGTACAATGCGCGTTGGTTACATTCTCTCAATGTTTTGTTTTCTAACTCCCCTCCATTGCACCACTCGGTGCCTGAGAGAGTCAGCATGGCGCACACTAGGTACAGGTCTGTATCGGTTTCCCGTGGATATTGCAACAGTCCGTACTTTGAACGATAATGAGGGCTAAGGGAGCAGGCAGGGAAGTGGAGTTGAGGCCAAGATCACAGCTGTAGTGATACCCGCCCTCCTGTATGGCTCCGAGACATGGACCATGTACAGTAGACACCTCAAGTCGCTGGAGAAATATCACCAACGATGTCTCCGCAAGATCCTGCATCAGCCACGATCTCATCGAATGGCGGAGCAGGCTCAAGGGGCCAAATGGCCGACTCCTGCTCCTAATTCTTATGTTCTGACTTTAATGCGCAGGGGAAGCTGAGCACAAACCTGCACCGATTTCCTGCTACCCGGGGAATCCACTCACTCCCAGGACCCTCCAAAGGTCGTCTCTGCAAATGGTCGGCCTCTAAGAGGTCCACAAGAGTAACTCCAGTGAGCTCAAACTCCGTATTGAACCAACAAATCTGTTCCCTCACAGTTTCTGGTATCGTCCAAATCGCTTCACTGGGTTTCGGCCTTGTTGGGACACTGCTGGTGATTTATTGAATTGGCAACCAGCCCTTTAATGTGAAAAAATAAACGCCGGTGCCCTAAGAGAACGCTTCCTTCGTTGGGTCTTCGCTGGCCCCGTTCGCCACCTCCTTTACGAGGCACGTTGCCAGGCGTCAACCTTCTGCCGGTGCCACGCTGAAGCTGGTCACTAGGGAGTGCCCAGAGGATGGCTTTCACTGTAAACGTTACCCCCTCACCCCAGAGGCTCCTCGGAGCCCTGCCTCCCCTCGTGCACTCAGACCTGCAAAACATCAGCTATCCCTCTTCCGGGAACGTGGACGAGGTGCCCAATTAAACTCCCGAGACGGCAGAAGGCACTCCCCCCCCCCCCCCCCCCCCCCCCCCAAACACTGAACGTGCCGCAGTTTGTTTGAGGTGGGCGGCAAGGAGCACGTTCTTAGGCCCGTGTTTAAATCCAGTTTATAAAATTGTCTGCAGTTCCGGAGACCCAAACAGGGCGATGCGTGTCTGCAGTGCACTGAAGCACAGAACTTGTACACGATCCATCTCCTGGACATGGGGTTTTGTAGCCACAGCAACCACTCCAGAGCAAAGTGTGGATTTATTATAGCTTGCATCATGTAGCGCCTTTAACGTAGCAAAACATCCCGAGGAGTGATTATCAAACCAGAATTCGCACCAAGCCACGTAAAGCGAGATTAGGACAGGCGACCAAACACTGGGTCAGAGGATGGAAGACTTTTTTTTTTTAACAGAGGTTGTTAAAGGAGCGCGAGACGAGGTAGATTTACAGTAGTGGTAATGGTGTGCATGTACCCAGAACCGGCCTTTGAGGGAAAATGACAAACATGTACTTTGCCACCTCTCTCTCTGTGTTTACGTTTGTAATAATATTAGCGCACAGTTTCAGAACTAAAACTGTAATCTCAAAAGTTTTTTTTATAATTTAAACGATATTTACAAAAAACATTATAGCCAAGTGCCAAATAAGCTAAACATTAAATTAAACACTAAAATAATAAATAACAGTAACAAATTGGTTCGCCGAGATACTTTGAGCCGCGTCATTCTCGATAGAGCGGCTGGCAAGTGGAGAGAGGCTGCCGTCTCCCGTGGTCGATCGCAGATAGGGTTTTTAGGAGCCTCAGCTTGGAGAAGCTCCGTTCGCTGCTCTCCACGTGTTTGGGAACTTGCTCTTGGAACTTTTAAGTTTGCCCTGCTTGAGGGTCATGACAGTCTGTTGGAAGCTGACGTTGGATTTGGCAAATTCTTCGCAGAGGTCGTCTCTCCTCTTCTTTCTCGGGCAGTCCCCCCGGAGTCGAGGATGACTTGCTTCCACACTAACGTGAGTTCTAGGGTGACTGATGAGACCAATGCGGGACCTCCAGTCTCTGTCACAGGTGGGGCAGACGGTGGTTGGAGGGACGGGTGGGTGGGGAGCTTGGTTTGCCGCACGCTCCTTCCGCTGTTTGCGCTTGGTTTCCGCGTGCTCCCGACGAAGACTCGAGATGTTCGGCGCCTTCCCGGATGCACTTCCTCCACTTGGGGCGGTCTTTGACCAGGGATTCCCAGGTGTCAGTGGGGATGTTGCACTTTATGAAGGAGGCTTTGAGGGTGTCCCTTGTAACGTTTCCTCTGCCCACCTGGGGCTCGCCAGGAGTAGAGTGCTTCGATGCTGGGGACGTTGACCTGGTCGGGGACACTGACGTCGGTGTCACCTATCCTGCCAATGAATTTGCAGGATTTTGCGGAGGCAGCGTTGGTGAAGCCGTTGATATCAGACCCTCTTGGCTACGGTACGCCCACCAGTAAGGCCGGCCCTCACCGCGAATGAAGTAATGGGGCCATTCAGTGTCCGAGGCTCCATGGTGTTAAATGAAGAACAATGCGGTGGGACCTGCTACCCTTTAACTTGGAGCCGTAGCTGTTTTTAGACTCGGATTGTTCGTGCCGGTTGTATTTATACAGAAGTAAATGTAGCCGACACTCAACGAGTGAGTTAAATCCAGCTCCTTATCCCTATCCCAGCTCCGTGGCTTTGCGTTTGATGTTTTTTGAAGCGGTGCTGTCGATTCTTGGCTGGGTCCCGTGTTGGGTAACCGCTTGTGCTGACTGGTCTGGGGGATTGCAGCAAAGGCCTTCCATCCGACATTCTTTTGGCATCAGACACCGTCCGATGTGCTGGCCTGTTTATGTTTTTTGTTAAAGTGTCCACCACTATTCAGAATTTGGGGTCAATGCCACGTTTTGCCATCCTGTGGCCTTGCTAACTTCTTTGAAGACTCACTGGTTTGTCAGACCAATGAATCAGGTTGTCCCCACCGCACTCTGCCTGAATCTGCAGCACACGATGGCGCCCTGATCACCTGACCGTGTGCGGGTATCCCGCGGGTCTGTGATCTACCTCATTGGCCCGGGGCCTTCAAGGAGGACACTGGTTGGTCCAAGGTCACCAAACCAGAACCATCACCACTGGGGCCCCTGTTTAGGGCACCACGATATATGGGGAAAAAAACACCTGGCTCCAGACAAACTTAAAATAAACCAAATTAAACAACTAAGGCTTGCATTTACATAGTGCCTTTCACGATTAGCAGATGTCTCCAAGCACTTTACAGCCAATGAAGTACTTTTGGAGTGTTCTCACTGTTCCAATGTGGGAAACGCGGCAGCCAATTTGCGCACAGCAAGCTCCCACAAACGGTGATGCGATAATGACCAGATAATCTGTTTTTGTGATGTTGATAGAGGGATAAATATTGGCCCCAGGACACTGGGGACAACTCCCCTGCTCTTCTACGAAATGTGCCATGTGCTCTTTTACGTCCACTTGAGAGGGCAGACGGGGCCTCGTGTTATGTCTCATCTGGAAGATGGCCCCTCCGACAGTGCGGCGCTCCCTCAGCACTGCCCCTCCAACTGTTTGGCACTCCCTCAGCACTGCCCCTCCGACAGTGCGGCGCTCCCTCAGCACTGCCCCTCCGACAGTGCGGCGCTCCCTCAGTACTGCCCCTCCGACAGTGCAGCGCTCCCTCAGTACTGCCCCTCCGACAGTGCAGCACTCACTCAGCACTGCCCCTCCGACAGTGCGGCGCTCCCTCAGCACTGCCCCTCCGACAGTGCGGCGCTCCCTCAGCACTGCCCCTCCGACAGTGCGGCGCTCCCTCAGCACTGCCCCTCCGACAGTGCGGCGCTCCCTCAGCACTGCCCCTCCGACAGTGAGGCGCTCCCTCAGCACTGCCCCTCCGACTGTTTGGTGCTCCCTCAGTACTGCCCCTCCGACAGTGCGGCGCTCCCTCAGTACTGCCCCTCCGACAGAGCGGCACTCCCTCAGTACTGCCCCTCCAACAGTGCTGCGCTCCCTCAGCACTGCCCCTCCGACAGTGCGGCGCTCCCTCAGCACTGCCCCTCCGACAGTGTGGCGCTCCCTCAGCACTGCCCCTCCGACAGTGCGGCACTCCCTCAGTACTGCATGGGAGTGCTCCAGTCCTGGGAGTGAGGACTAAGTCCCAACAAAAGCAAAGGGAACCTTCCCAACTAAATTATCCTGTCATCCGTGTCGACAGGACTGTGCTCTGGTGCCCACTGGTTATAGAAGACATCAAGCCCGTGGACACTGCACACCCTCTCCTGGGTTACCCGGGTATTGTCCTCATTGTCCTGGGGAACCGGTGGGTGCAGGGAGTTCGTAAACTGCCCCCATTGAAGCCATAATCTTCCAAGGGATCACACGCAAGGTGGAAGGAAGCACTGCTCCAGGAGGAACAGCCGGGGCGAGAGCAGGAACTGTCCCAAAGGATCCGGTATTAGCAGTAACCGGGATCGTGAATGTTCTCCGCGCATCGTGGCGCTTTTGTGTTTTAAAAACCTTCGCAATGAACCATTGTCCGCGCTCACTCGGGTTTGTCCGGTAAGCACCCGTAGACTGCTGTACTACTTCTGTTTCGTCGTGTAGCCCTCCTGCCCCAGCTCAGCGACACTTCAATTGTTTTAGGCACACGTTGCAGCCTATACTATTTTCTGTTACATCTTTAAGGTAGCTTTCCCTATAGCCACAGAAGTTTTATATTGTATTCGTTTCATATGTTCATTGTTTCTAAATATGTTTATACTTTAAATATATATATATATATAAAATAAAGGGACTCTTTCACAATACACTCTGTCTTTGAAGTTCTTGGACTATAGGTAAGAACTGGAAGGTCTGGTTTATCCCAACCAGCTGTTTGCTTGTAAATGTAATAATAATTGTATTAATTACAATAAATTGCTTATTGTAATGGCTGAAGTAAAGATGGCTGATACCAATCTGATGATTATTTGACACATGAAGACGATAAGAGTGGGAACTATTTAGTGTAATGAGATCCAACAAAATCATTTTTAAGTGAATAGAAAGTATTGTATACGAACCATACTCATTTAGATGTAAAATAATGCATATTGTAGCTTGTCTTCCGACCATATCTACGCCTTCACTAAAACTACCTATTTCCACCTCCGTAACATCACCCGTCTCCGCCCCTTCCTCAGCTCATCTGCTGAAACCATCATCTGTGCCTTTGTTACAGCTCTAGACTTGACTATTCCAATGCGCTCCTGGCTGGCCTCCCACATTCTACCCGACGTAAACTCGAGGTCATCGAAAACTCGGCAGCCTGTGTCCCAACTCGCACCGAGTCTCATTCACTGTACTCGTTGACCTACATTGATTCCTGGTTAAGGAATGCCTCAATTTCAAAATTCACAGTTGTTTTCGAAATAGTGGTACCTCCTGCAGTGCTCCCTCACTACTGCCCCTCCGACAGTGCGGCGCTCCCTCACTACTGCCCCTCCGACAGTGCGGCGCTCCCTCACTACTGCCCCTCCGACAGTGCGGCGCTCCCTCACTACTGCCCCTCCGACAGTGCGGCGCTCCCTCACTACTGCCCCTCCGACAGTGCGGCGCTCCCTCACTACTGCCCCTCCGACAGTGCGGCGCTCCCTCACTACTGCCCCTCCGACAGTGCGGCGCTCCCTCACTACTGCCCCTCCGACAGTGCGGCGCTCCCTCACTACTGCCCCTCCGACAGTGCGGCGCTCCCTCACTACTGCCCCTCCGACAGTGCGGCGCTCCCTCACTACTGCCCCTCCGACAGTGCGGCGCTCCCTCACTACTGCCCCTCCGACAGTGCGGCGCTCCCTCAGTACTCCACCAGAGTGTCGGCCTAGATTTTTGTGCTCTGGAGTGCGACTTGAACCCACTAGCTAGAATACAACCTAAAGGATCAAACCTTCCCCACAAACTGGACAACCATCAACTGCCTCAGAACTGGTCATGGTAGATACTTCCACCTTCTCCTTAGATGGAAGATTAAAGCATCCCTATCATGCCACTGTGGAGCTCCCAATCAGACCCTGGAGCACATCACTGCACACTGCCCTCCGATGAAATTCACAGGCAGCCTACAAGATATTCACAAGATGCCTGCGTGCACAACTGGATTAACATCTGTGGGCAGGACCTTTGTCTTTTTGCCCCTGTATGATTGGACCAGTTCTCCTCGTGGCCTCACCTTATCGGGCTTGTTCCTGGTGCCCTGGCAGGATAGAATACCCCGTGGGACTGGCTCGCAGTGTAGATGACGTACCAGAGCACGAGCCATGACCCAGCAAGTACCGGTAGGGGAGAAAGAGCAGGTGCCTGAGACTCAGGGCAGGGTCACACAGGAAGCATCGGAACAGGAGGAGGCCATTTTGCCCCTTGAGCCTGTTCCGGCCATCCAATTACATCACGGCTGATCTGTATCTTGACTCCACCTACCGGCCTTGGTTCCGTAACCCTTAATACCAACAAAATCCAGCTGCTCTGGCCTCTTGCCGATCCCTGATTTTAATCACTCCACCATTGGCGCCCTGCCTTCAGCCGCCAGGGCCCTAAGCTCTGGAACTTCCTAAACTTCTCCGCCTCGATCTCCTTTAAGCTGCTCCTACCTGACCAAGCACTTGACTAATATCTCCTTACGTGGCACGGTGTCAAATTTTGCCTGATTTATGCTCCCGTGAAGCGCATTGAGACATTTTACTACGTTAAAGGGGCTATATAAATGCAATTTGTTCCACTCAAGCCTCATCATCAGTTTCAGCTGTGGCTGAATGGTGAGCGCACTCGTCACTGAGTCAGAAGGTTCTGGGTTCAAATCCCACTCCAGAGACAAGAGTGCAAAAATCTAGGCCGACACTCCAGTGCGGTACTGAGGGAGCGCCGCACTGTTGAAGGAGCAGTACCGAGGGAGGGCCGCACTGGCGGAGGAACAGTACCGAGGGAGCGCTGCACTGTCGGACGGGCAGTACTGAGGGAGCGCCGCACTGTCGGAGGGGCAGTACTGAGGGAGGGCCGCACTGGCGGAGGAACAGTACCGAGGGAGCGCTGTACTGACGGACGGGCAGTACTGAGGGAGCGCTGCACTGTCGGAGGAACAGTACCGAGGGAGCGCTGCACTGTCGGACGGGCAGTACTGAGGGAGCCCCGCACTGTTGGAGGGGCAGTACTGAGGGAGCGCCGCACTGTCGGAGGTGCTGTTGTTCAGATGAGAGGTTAAATTGAGGCCCATCTGCTCTCTCAGGTGGACATCCCACTGGAATATTCAAAGAAGAGCAGGGAAGTTTGACCTTGGGCCAATATTTATCCCTTAACGAACGTCACTAAAGCAGATTATCTGGGTCATTATCACATTGCTGTGTGTGGGAGCCTGCTGTGCACAAATTGGCTGCCGCGTTTCCTACATTACTACAACAACTTTTATTTATATAGTGCCTTTAATGTAGTAAAACGTCCCAAGGTGCTTCACAGCCGTGTAAAAGATAAAAGAGATAAATTTGACACCGAGCCACCTAAGAAGAAATTGCAGCAGATGATGAAAAGATTGGTTAAAGAGGTGGGTTTTAAAGAGCATTTTAATGGAGGAAAGAGGTAGAGAGGTTTAGGCAGGGAGTTCCAGAGCTTGGGGCCCGAGAAGCTGAAGGCACGGCCACCGATGGTTGAACAATTATAATCAGAGATGCTCAAGGGCAGAATTTGAGGAGGGCAGACATCTGATGGGGGTGTGCGGCTGGAAGTTAGAGAGAGGGCAGGGCGAGGTCATGGAGGGATTTGTAAACCAGGATGAGAATGGGTGTAAAAGATCCCATGGCACTATTTGGAAGAAGAGCAGGGGAGTTCTCCCCGATGTCCTGGGGCCAATATTTATCCCTCAATCAACATCACTAAAACAGATGATCGGGTCATTATCACATCGCTGTGTGTGGGAGCTTGCTGTGCGCAAATTGGCGTTTCCCACATTACAACAGCGACTACACTCCAAAAGTACTTCATTGGCTGTAAAGCGCTTTAGGACCCCCTGAAGTGGGGAAAGGCGCTATATAAATGCAAGTTGTTGCAGTCAAGCAGCAGACAAGAGGCAAGGTGCAGCCCAGTGCAGGGCTGATTGGGCAGTGAGCGCGGGCGGGCCCCGTCCCCTGTGTTTAGGCTGGTGGATTTATTGGTTGGCGGGAGCAGAGAGTGAGGCGGGCGGTTCCCGGATCTGAGCTCAGGCCCGCACTGCGCATGCTCCGGCAGGCCCGCACTGCGCATGCTCCGGCAGGCCGGCCCCGCTTCAGGTTAGCCCGGGTCCTGGCCTCCCCCCTCACTGCTCCAGTCCCTCTCCCTCCCTCCACCCCATCTCTCCCCTCACTCCCTCCCCTCCCCCTCTCTCTCTCTCTCTCCCTCCCCTCCCCCTCTCTCTCTCTCTCTCACTCCCTCCCCTCCCCCTCTCTCTCTCTCTCTCCCCCCCCTCACTCCCTCCCCTCCCCCTCTCTCTCTCTCTCTCCCCCCCTCTCTCTCTCCCCCCCTCTCTCTCTCCCCCCTCTCTCTCCCTCCCCCCTCTCTCTCTCCCTCCCCCCTCTCTCTCCCTCCTCTCTCTCTCTCTCCCTCCCCTCCCCCTCTCTCTCTCTCTCCCCCCCTCACTCCCTCCCCTCCTCTCTCTCTCTCTCCCTCCCCTCCCTCTCTCTCTCCCTCCCCTCCCTCTCTCTCTCCCTCCCCTCCCTCTCTCTCCCTCCCCTCCCCCTCTCTCTCTCCCTCCCCTCCCTCTCTCTCTCCCTCCCCTCCCTCTCTCTCCCTCCCTTCCCTCTCTCTCTCTCTCCCTCTCTCTCTCCCTCTCTCTCTCCTTCCCCTCCCTCTCTCTCTCCCTCCCCTCCCTCTCTCTCTCCCCTCCCTCTCTCTCTCTCCCCTCCCTCTCTCTCTCTCCCCCTCTCTCTCCCCTCCCCCTCCCTCTCTCTCCCCTCCCCTCCCCCCTCTCCCCCTCCCTCCTCCTCTCTCCCCTCCCCTCTCTCTCTCCCTCCCCTCCCCTCTCTCTCCCCTCCCCTCTCTCTCCCTCTCTCCCCCTCCCCTCCCCTCTCTCTCCCCATGTTACCCACACACTCTCCAGCAGGGGTGAGAGGTGGAGATTGTGGGATCTCTGTTCTCTCTCTCTCCTTCCCTCTACCCTCCTCTCTGCTCTGTGTGGCTCAGTCCCACAGCAAGTGATGAATTTAACCCAAGCTTTGCAATGAGGGGAAATGCACAGCAAATCTAGATGTGTAATGAAGTGACAAAAGCAGAGAGAGAGAGAGAAGGGGGAGGAGGGAGAGAGAGAGAGAAGGGGGAGGAGAGATAGAGAGAAGGGGGAGGAGGGAGGGAGAGAGAGAGGAGGAGGAGGAGGAGGAGGAGAGAGAGGAGGAGGAGGAGGGGGAGAGAGATGAGGGGGGAGCGAGCAGGACAAGGGGGAGCAAGGGATGGGGGTGGGGGGAGAGAGAAATGTATTACCTTTGTTAATGCTGTGTGTACAAAGCAAATAGAATCCTGGTTAAACCTGTGTGTACCAGGGCTCCCCTCCAGCTCAGTTAGCAGTGCTGTTTGGATAAGAGGTTAAACCGAGGCCCCGTCTGCTCTGGAAGGCACTGTATCAATGCGAGTCTTCCTATTAGCGGGAGGAACAGACATGTCTCTGCAACACTTGGGGTGATGGTGAGGGGGTGGGAAACGGCCCAGTCACTAACCCTTGGTCACTGTCCTGCTTGCTGTGGGACATCAGCACTGCACTGGGAGTGTCGGCCTGGAGTGGGACTTGAACCCACAACCAGCCTGAAAGCAGGAAAGGGATACTGAGGGAATGTTCAGCCATGATCTTATTGAATGGCGGTGCAGGCTCGAAGGGCCGAATGGCCTACTCCTGCACCTATTTTCCGTGTTTCTGACCCAGGCGAGAGAGAGTGCTGACCACTGACCACAGCCACTAGCCACACAAATACAGACTCATTGTATTTAAGCAGGAATGTCTCGAGCTTTGTGCAGCCGCTTTATTTGGTTTTCAATGCCTTTTCTTTTTGTCTTGAAGCAGGATAAGAACATCTGTTGACATCCGTTGGGTTGCGTTTGAAGTTTCCTCTCGGTTATCCAACGTCGCCGTGTGACCATGAGTGTTGCTTTAAAAATTCGGACACAGCCAGTGGCCGCACCCGCCATATTGGGTGACCCTTACTCGGTTTTTGTCATCAAAGAGGGCTACGCCTACACGGGCCAAGACGGCAACACCAGAGCCGATGGCTCCATCACCCTGGTTAAAGGTCCGCGGGTGGTGATGGTGGACACCGGGAACCCTTGGGACAGGGAGGTAATACTGCAGAGCCTGGCGAGACATGGCCTCGAGCCCAAGGACGTCTCCTTCGTGGTCTGCACCCACGGCCACTCCGACCACGTGGGCAACCTCAACCTGTTCCCCGACGCCACCTTCATCGTGTCCTACGACATCTGCAGGGGGGACATCTACCTGAGCCATGACTTCCGCGCCGGCCTGCCGTTCACCATCGACGAGCACCTCGAGGTCTTCGCCACCCCCGGCCACTGCGGCAGTGACGTCAGCGTCCTGGTGCGGGGCACGGAGCAGGGCACGGTGGTGGTGTGCGGGGACCTGTTTGAACGAGAGGGCGATGACGGCAGCTGGCAGCAACTGAGCGAGGACCCCCAGCTCCAGGCGCAGCACAGAGAGAAGGTGCAGGCCTTGGCTGACGTGATTGTTCCTGGGCATGGGCCACCCTTCAGAGTAATAAAGGAGTACCAGCCTGTTCTGTGAAGCGACTGATTCCTGCGTCTTTATACCCCGCCGCTTTTATCTTTGACTGCGACTGCCGCACTGTCGGAGGGGCAGTACTGAGGGAGCGCCGCACTGTCGGAGGGGCAGTACTGAGGGAGCCCCGCACTGTCTGAGGGAGCGCCGCACTGTCGGAGGGGCAGTACTGAGGGAGCGCCGCACTGTCGGAGGGGCAGTACTGAGGGAGCGCCGCACTGTCGGAGGGGCAGTACTGAGGGAGCGCCGCACTGTCGGAGGGGCAGTACTGAGGGAGCGCCGCACTGTCGGAGGGGCAGTACTGAGGGAGTGCCGCACTGTCGGAGGGGCAGTACTGAGGGAGTGCCGCACTGCCGGAGGGGCGGTACTGAGGGAGTGCCGCACTGTCGGAGGGGCAGTACTGAGGGAGTGCCGCACTGTCGGAGGGGCGGTACTGAGGGAGCGCCGCATTGTCGGAGGGGCAGTGCTGAGGGAGCCCCGCACTGTCGGAGGGGCAGTACTGAGGGAGTTATACTGCGAATATGTGGCCGGAAGCTCATTATTTCAGGATGACACCAAGGTATGACGTCTCGTCTCGTCTCGTTTGGCTCTCCATTCGCCGGCCTCCTGAGATGCCGAGTGGGGAAAATGAGGTCCCTCCCGCAGCAGATCGCAGTGGGCAGGTCGATGTGATGTGTTCCGCGGTCTGCGACTCATGGCCACAGTCGCACTTCGGGTCCTCCCTCATCGTCCACTTGTGGAGCGGAAGGCCACATTGTCCATGGCCTGTGCGGATTGGGTCGGTCGCTGCCCACTGTCTCCGAGGGAGGGAGGGCGAGGCCTGGCACCCCTGCTGCTGGGTCAGTGATGAGGGGGCACCCCACAATCCCGTCCGTCTGGATAGCGGGTCGATACCAGCTTTTTAACAATTCGTTCACGGGATGTGGGCGTCGCTGGCAAGGCCGGCATTTATTGCCCCTTGAGAAGGTGGTGGTGAGCCGCCTTCTTGAACCGCTGCAGTCCGTGTTACTCCCACTTTGTCGGAGCGGTTTGGTATAACTGAGGGGCCATTCCAGAGGGTCATTTAAGGGTCAACCACATTGCTGTGGGTCTGGAGTCACCTATAGGCCACCTATAGGGTAAGGGTGGCAGATTTCCTTCCCTAAAGGGGCATTAGTGACCCAGATGGGTTTTTACGACAATCCGATAGTTTCATGCTCACCATCGCTGATACTGGCTTTTTATTCCAGATTTGTTTAATTAACTGAATTTAAATTCCCCAGTGGCCGCGGTGGGATTTGAACTCACGTCTCTGGATCATTTGTCTCGGTCTCTGGATTACTGGTCCAGTAACACCACCACTATGTTACCGATCGCGATAACTAGGGACTGCTGTTTCCCAGAATGGCCGGAGGGTTTGTCAAGTCTGCGAATGGGAAGGTCAGTGTTGCTTACGGTTATTGGCAGCATGTCCAGTGGTGGGAAAATTATTGGAAAAAATCCTGAAAGACAGGATAAATCTGCATTTGGAAAGGAACGGATTAATTAGGGACAGTCAGCACGGATTTGTTAAGGGAAGATCATGTTTGACTAACCTGATTGAACTTTTTGAGGAGGTAACCAGGAGGGTCGATGAGGGTAGTGCGTACGATGTAGTATATAGACTTTAGCAAAGCTTTTGATAAGGTCCCACGTGGTAGACTGGTCACGAAGGTTGAAGCCCATGGGATGCAGGGCAAAGTGTCAAGTTGGATCCAAAATTGGTTTGGAGGTAGGAAGCAAAGGGTAATGGTTGATGGATGTTTCTGTGACTTGAAGGATGTTTCCAGTGGGGTTCCGCAGGGCTCAGTACTGGGTCCCTTGCTTTTTGTGGTATATATCAACGATTTAGATTTGAATATAGGGAGTATGATTAAGAAGTTTGCAGATGACACTATCAACCACACAGCCAATTTTAATGAAGAGGAAAGTCATGGGCTGCAGGAGGATATCAATCTACTGGTCAGGTGGGCAGAGCAGTGGCAAATGGAATTTAATTCAGAGAAGTGTGAGGTGATGCACTTTGGGAAGGCTAATAAGGAAAGGGTGAACACATTAAGCGGTAGACCATTTAATAGTGTAGATAAACAAAGGGACCTTGGAGTGCTTGTCCACAGATCCCTGAAAGTAGCAGGCCAGGTGGATAAGGTGGTTAAGAAGGCATACGGAATGCTTGCCTTTATTGGCTGAGGCTTAGAATATAAGAGCAGGGAGGTTATGCTTAAATTGTATAATACTTTGGTTAGGCCACAGCTGGAGTACTGCGTGCAGTTCAGGTCGCCGTATTATAGGAAGGACGTGATTGCACTAGAGAGGGTGGAGAGGAGATTTACTAGGATGCTGCCTGGAATGGAGAATCTTAGTTATGAGGACAGATTGGATAGGCTGGGTTTGTTCTCATTGGAACAGAGGAGGTTGAGAGGAGACCTCATTGAGGTGTACAAAATATTGAGGGGCCTGGACATAGTGGATAGTAAGGGCCTATTTCCATTGGTGGAAGGGTCTATTACGAGGGGGCATAGTTTTAAGGTGGTTGGTTGGAAGGTTTAGAGAGGATTTGAGGGTGGCTTCTTTACGCAGAGGGTTGTGGGGATCTGGAACTCGCTGCCTGGAAGAGTGGTGGATGCAGAAACCCTCACCACTTTTAAGAGATGGTTGGATGGGCACTTAACGTGCAGTAACCTGCAGGGTTACAGACCTAGAGCTGGTAATTGGGATTAGACTGGATGACCTTTTGTTGGACGGCGCAGATATAATGGTAAGTACTGCAGGGAATAGAATACGGCCAGGGTGATCTCCTGGACTAGTGTCGATCGCCTGGATGGGTCGGAGAGGAATTTTCCCAGATTTGATTTTCCCTAAATTGGCCTGGGTTTTTATCTGGTTTTGGCCTCTCCCAGGACATCACGTGGTTCCGGTTGGGGTGGAGTGTAGAATGTTTCAGTATAAGGGGTGTCGCAGTTATGTGAGGCGGGCTGGTTGGGCTGGGTGCTCTTTACCTTTCCGTCATTGTTCATAGGTTTATATGTAACCTTCAGGGCTGCTGACCGAGGGCCGTGCGGCTCTTTGTCGGCCGGCGCGGACACGATGGGCCGGAATGGCCTCCTGCGCTGTAAATTTCGATGTTTCTATGATCAGTGTGTGGCTCTGCAGCACCATGAGGCCGAATGGCCCTGAACAACAGGCCCTTTTGGGATGGGGGCCCTCTTTCAAAGACTAGTCAGTAACAATGGACTGGAACATTGACTCGTTCACAACACAAAGTGAGTAAGGGTGGCAGTGTGAGCTGGGTGGCAGTGTGAGCTGCGAGGAGGATGCTATGAGGCTGCAGAGTGACTTGGATAGGTTAGGTGAGTGGGCAAATGCATGGCAGATGAAGTATAATGTGGATAAATGTGAGGTTATCCACTTTGGTGGAAACAGAGAGACAGACTATTATCTGAATGGTGACATTAGGAAAAGGGGAGGTGCAACGAGACCTGGGTGTCATGGTACATCAGTCATTGAAGGTTGGCATGCAGGTACAGCAGGCGGTTAAAAAAGCAAATGGCATGTTGGCCTTCATAGCGAGGGGATTTGAGTACAGGGGCAGGGAGGTGTTGCTACAATTGTACAGGGCCTTGGTGAGGCCACACCTGGAGTATTGTGTACAGTTTTGGTCTCCTAACTTGAGGAAGGACATTCTTGCTATTGAGGGAGTGCAGCGAAGGTTCACCAGACTGATTCCCGGGATGGTGGGATTGACATATCAAGAAAGACTGGATCAACTAGGCTTGTATTTACTGGAGTTCAGAAGAATGAGAGGGGACCTCATAGAAACGTTTAAAATTCTGACGGGTTCAGACAGGTTAGATGCAGGAAGAATGTTCCCAATGTTGGGGAAGTCCAGAACCAGGGGTCACAGTTTAAGGGTAAGGGGTAAGCCATTTAGGACCGAGATGAGGAGAAACTCCTTCACCCAGAGAGTGGTGAACCTGTGGAATTCTCTACCACAGAAAGTTGTTGAGGCCAATTCACTAAATATATTCAAAAAGGAGTTAGATGTAGTCCTTACTACTAGGGGGATCAAGGGGTATGGCGAGAAAGCAGGAATGGGGTACTGAAGTTGCATGTTCAGCCATGAACTCATTGAATGGCGGTGCAGGCTAGAAGGGCCGAATGGCCTACTCCTGCACCTATTTTCTATGTTTCTATGAAAGACTTGCATTTGTATAGTGCCTTTCACAACCACCAGACATCTCAAAGCACTTTACAGCCAGTGAAATACTTTTTGGAGTGTAGGCACTGTTGTAATGTGGGAAACGCGGCAGCCAACTTGTTCACAGCAAGCTCCCACAAACAGCAATGTGATAATGACCAGATAATCTTTTTTTTTGTTATTTTGATTGAGGGATAAATATTGGCCAGGACACCGAGTATAACTCCCCTGCTCTCTTTCGAAATAGTACCATGGGATCTTTATCATTCACTTGAGAGAGCAGACGGGGCCTCGGTTTAATGTCTCATCCAATAGATGGCACCTCCAACAGTGCGGCGCCTCTCAGTACTGCCCCTCCGACAGTGCGGCGCTCCCTCAGTACTGCCCCTCCGACAGTGCGGCGCTCCCTCAGTACTGCCCCTCCGACAGTGCGGCACTCCCTCAGCACTGCCCCTCCGACAGTGCGGCGCTCCCTCAGTACTGCCCCTCCGACAGTGCGGCGCTCCCTCAGTACTGCCCCTCCGACAGTGCGGCACTCCCTCAGTACTGCCCCTCCGACAGTGCGGGGCTCCTTCAGTACTGCCCCTCCGACAGTGCGGGGCTCCTTCAGCACTGCCCCTCCGACAGTGCGGCGCTCCCTCAGTACTGCCCCTCCGATAGTGCGGCACTCCCTCAGCACTGCCCCTCCGACAGTGCGGCGCTCCCTCAGTACTGCCCCTCCGACAGTGCGGCGCTCCCTCAGTAATGCCCCTCCGACAGTGCGGGGCTCCTTCAGCACTGCCCCTCCGACAGTGCGGCGCTCCCTCAGTACTGCCCCTCCGACAGTGCGGCGCTCCCTCAGTACTGCCCCTCCGACAGTGCGGCGCTCCCTCAGTACTGCCCCTCTGACAGTGCGGCACTCCCTCAGTACTGTATTGCCTACATGACACTGAGAACAGTGGTTGGTAAGATGTAGAATCCATTCGTTGTTGATCGATGACAGGAAATACGGTTTTGTACCAGTGTCAGTTCGTACCGAGTGTATGGGGACCGCTGCAGACTTTAATAAATCTGTAACTTATGCAAATAAGACCTTTTTTTAAATAGCAAACTTCAATACAACTCCGGGAGGGTGACGGGTCTATGATTCAGTCTGTACACAGAGAGAGGATTTTGGAACTGACAACCGATGACCTTGAGGAACAGAAATAAATATAAAATCTCAGACAATCGCACGATCGTGTTGCAAAATTCAGTGACTAATGGCCTGAGTACATGAGCCCAATAAATGTTATCACATCTGGAACAAACCGTTTATGACATTGTGATAATTCCTTTACGTATTTATGCAGAACTTCCTTATTTTTTCACCACCTTGCCTTTTTGAAGTGTTTTCAACTTTCTCCCCTCCTCCTGAAGGTGCTGACCCCTCGGTGCTGACCCTGTGTGGGTGCTGGGTGCTGACACTGTGTGGGTGCTGGGTGCTGACCCTGTGTGTGGGTGCTGGGTGCTGACCCTGTGTGTGGGTGCTGAGTGCTGACCCTGTGTGTGGGTGCTGGGTGCTGACCCTGTGTGTGGGTGCTGGGTGCTGACCCTGTGTGGGTGCTGGGTGCTGACCCGGTGTGTGGGTGCTGACCCGGTGTGTGGGTGCTGATACTGTGTGGGTGCTGACCCGGTGTGTGGGTGCTGGGTGCTGACCCTGTGTGTGGGTGCTGGGTGCTGACCCTGTGTGTGGGTGCTGGGTGCTGACCCGGTGTGGGTGCTGGGTGCTGACCCGGTGTGTGGGTGCTGACATTGTGTGGGTGCTGGGTGCTGACCCTGTGTGTGGGTGCTGGGTGCTGACCCGGTGTGTGGGTGCTGGGTGCTGACCCTGTGTGTGGGTGCTGGGTGCTGACCCGGTGTGTGGGTGCTGACCCGGTGTGTGGGTGCTGGGTGCTGACCCTGTGTATGGGTGCTGGGTGCTGACCCTGTGTGGGTGCTGGGTGCTGACCCTGTGTGTGGGTGCTGGGTGCTGACCCTGTGTGTGGGAGCTGAGTGCTGACTTGTGTGTGGGTGCTGAGTGCTGACCCTGTGTGTGGGTGCTGGGTGCTGATCCGGTGTGTGGGTGCTGGGTGCTGACCCGGTGTGGGTGATGGGTGCTGACCCTGTGTGTGGGTGCTGAGTGCTGACCCTGTGTGTGGGTGCTGAGTGCTGACCCTGTGTGTGGGTGCTGGGTGCTGACCCGGTGTGTGGGTGCTGACACTGTGTGGGTGCTGACCCGGTGTGTGGATGCTGGGTGCTGACCCGGTGTGTGGGTGCTGACACTGTGTGGGTGCTGACCCGGTGTGTGGGTGCTGGGTGCTGACCGGTGTGGGTGCTGGGTGCTGACCCTGTGTGTGGGTGCTGGGTGCTGACCCTGTGTGTGGGTGCTGAGTGCTGACCCTGTGTGTGGGTGCTGAGTGCTGACCCTGTGTGGGTGCTGAGTGCTGACCCTGTGTGTGGGTGCTGGGTGCTGACCCTGTGTGGGTGCTGGGTGCTGACCGGTGTGGGCGCTGGGTGCTGACCGGTATGAGATATGTCCTCACTGAAGGCTGGGAAACATTCCCTGGTGTTGACGATGATTCTGACCCACTGGCGATAGATGGAATGATAAGAATGATAAGCTCAGGATTGCCACGAAGAGCAAAGTTTGTTGAGGTTTAACACTGGACTCATGCATTACTGTGCACGGTGCATCCCAGCAAACAATATGGAGCAACTTCGTTTGCGTAACCCACTTTGATAACAAATGTAATGTTGTGGTATATAGTAATCAGGAACTAAGTACTGTGTGTATAAAATCTATTCTTAGTCCATGACATTTAGAAAAAATTATCTCATTACAAGATTATAGCATGTAAATCTCTGAAGTGATCAGTGTCTGTGGTTGAGAACAAGTGGGAAAAAACCCGACAGAGCCTTAAGATGGATTTCTTGACCTGCCACTGCCCTCACTCAAATAATTAAAAAGACTTGGATTTATATAGCGCCTTTCACGACCACCAGACGTCCCACAGCGCTTTACAGCCAATGAAGTACTTTTTGGAGTGTGGTCACTGTTGTAATGTGGGAAACGCAGCAGCCAATTTGCACACAGCAAGCTCCCACAAACAGCCATGTGATCTTGGCTGGATAATCTGTTTTATTTTGTTATGTTGATTGAGGGATAAATATTGGCCCCAGGACACCGGGGATAACTCCCCTACTCTTTGAAATAATGCCATGGGATCTTTTACGCCCACTTGAGAGCAGACGGGGCCTCGGTTTAACGTCTCATCCGAAAGATGGCACCTCCGACAGTGCGGCGCTCCCTCAACACTGTGTTAGTGTCAGCCTGGATTTGTTTTTGTGCTCAAGACCCTGGAATGGGAGTTGAACCCACAACTTCTGACTCAAAGGTGAGAGAAAGTGCTACCCACTCATCAGAGGCAGTCCCTTGAAGCGAGGATGACTTGCTTCCACGCCAAAAAGGGATGAAGGACCTAATATTCCGGATCCTGAACTACATCCTGAAGGGTGGAAGATGCCTGTGGATGGATTGTTTTAACGTGGGGTGACCGTTGTACACCAGCCACCACACGGGCTTGACAGAGCGAGGTCTTGGTCCAGTGGCAAGGGTTAACCAGGACGACTGGAGACCAGCTCTGCTGCACGGACCCAGTGAGCTCACATATCGCAGTGTGGGCTGGTCCCGTGCTGCCCCTGGGCCCTCGCCTCTCCCGGGCCCCGGTCACATCCCTCCACAGTCTCTCGCCACTCCTGCTGTACCTGCCCACGCTCCAATCACTGACCTGGCCCACTGGGCCACAGCTGACAAACCAAACTATGGCTTCGAAGTAATTCATTTCTAATGATTGGCTTTTTGAAATGTTTGAATTTATTAATAAAAAAATCCCCCACGTTTTAAACAGTGAGAGAACCCAGACGGACGGGCAGTCAACGACTGTTTGGGCCGAATGGCCTGTTTCTGTGTCGTATATCCGATGTAACAGAGAGCAGCTGCTGTTGTGCCGATAAAGTTATGGAGGGCCTGACAGCTGACACTAGTCCTGTCTTCGCACCATGACCACACATAGCAAGCGTCTGGAGTGGCCAACCTGTCTGTTTGCTTCCTCTCATCCAGGGACATGATGATGCCACGTTGAATAGTACAGCACAGAAGAAGGCCATTCGGCCCCTTGAGCCTGCCCCGCTCTTTCGAAGAGCAGCCCAGTTAGTCCTACCCTCCCCCACTCTTTCCCCGTAGCCCTGCAGTTATTTCTCCTTCACGTACTTTCCGATTCCCTTTTGAAGGCTGCTATTGAATCTGTATCCAGGCAGTGCGTTCCAAACTCTAACCACTCACTGCATGAGAAATGTTTTCCCTCAAGTCGTCTCCGGTCCTCACCTTAAATCTGTGCCCCCGGGTTATCGACCCTTCTGCCCTGTCACCAGACACCTCGACACAAACGGAAGAACCTGGGAACTCGGTGGGTAAGTGGCCCAACACCACACGGTGTGGCGGGAACAGGCAGAACGGGCGTGAAGGTGGCAAATTCATTTCCACGTAGGTAAGTGTGAGGTGGGGCATATTGGTAGGAATAAGGAGGTCGTATACTCCTGGGATAATAACAGTCTAAATGGGATAGAGGAGCAAATGGATCCAGGGATACACATTCACAAATCACTACAAATAGCAATGCAGGTTCACAAGGCCATAAAAAATGGCCAAGCACTGGGGTTCATTTCGAGAGAATAGAACTGAGCAGCAGGGAAGTTATGTGGGAGTTGTACACAACCTTGGTTGGGCCACACTTGGAGCACTGTGCACAGTTCTGGTCTCCATATTACAAAAAGGATACAGAGACACTGGAGAAGTTGCAAAAAAGATGTTAACACTGTAAGAGAGGGTGCAGAGGAGATTAGCTCGAATGTTACCAGGGAGGAGGGAATTCAATTACCTGGAGAAGCTGGGATTGTTCTCCTCGGAGCAGAGAAGGTTAAGGGGAGATTTGATCGAGGTGTTCAAAATAATGGGGGGTTTTGATAGTCAATAAGGCGAAACTGTTCTCGGGGCAGGAGGGTCAGTTACCAGAGGGACACAGATTGACAATAATTGGCGATGGAACCAGAGGGGGAGATGAGGAAATATTTTTCTTTACGCAGCGAGTTGTTGTGATCAGGAACGCGCTGCCTGAAAGGGCGGTGGGAGCAGATTCAATAGTAACTTTCAAACCGGGAATTGGATAAATACTGTAAAACAATTGCAGTACGACAGGGAAAGATCGGGGGGGAGTGGGACTGATTGGATAGCCATTTCTAAGAGCCGGCTCAGGCTCGACAGGCCGGATGGCCTTCGGTGCTATAGCATTCTATGATCCGGGGTAACACATGAAGAATGGCCACTTGGGAGGCATACCAGAAGCGAGATAGCTTGGGGAAAACGCCCGGTATATATCACGTTTAGTACGCCACCCATTTTGAATGTCTCCTTTGCACTGTGCTATGTCGGCAGATTCTGTTACTACAAGTACCAGTCATCAGTTTTCATAACCATTTTGGAGCTGTGGTGTAAAGGTTGTACAGCCGACATGATCGGATTATTAATACAATTTATTGAGTGTTTCACTATGGATCGTGTCAGCTGTGGCTCAGTGGGCAACACCCTCGCCTCTGAGTCAGAAGGTTGTGGGTTCAAGTCCCAATTCAGGGACTTGAGCACAAGAATCTAGGCTGACACTCCAGTACACTACTGAGGGAGCGCCGCACTGTCGGAGGGGCCGTCTGCTCTCTCAGGTGGATGTAAAAGATCCCACGGCACTATTTCGAAGAAGAGCAGGGGAGTTCTCCCTGGTGTCCTGGCAAATATTTATTCCTCAATCAACATCACTAAAACAGATGATCTGGTCATTATCATATTGCTGTGTGTGGGAGCTTGCTGTGCACAAATTGGTTGCCGCGTTTCCCACATTACAACAGTGACTACACTCCAAAAGTATTTCATTGGCTGTAAAGCGCTTTGAGATGTCCAGTGGTGGTGAAAGGCACTATATAAATGCAAGTCTTTATTTTTGCGACCACCAGGGCTTGAGCATACTTCAATACAACACTCGGGGAGCGGGGGGGGGGGGGGGGACAGGTTTGCTTCTGGGAGGGGAGGGGAGGGGAGCGAAATTGCTGCCAGCAGCTCCAACTTTAATACCAGGTGAATTCCCCACTCAGGCCCGTTTAAATTATGATCTCATCCGATGCTCGGCGTCCATGCATATGTAAACACATCATCACAGGCAGTCCCTCGCAATCGAGGAAGACTTGCTTTCACTCTTAGCATGAGTCCTTAGGCAGCTGAACAGTCCAATACGGGAACCACAGTCCCTGTCACAGGTGGGACAGACAGTGGTTGAGGGAAGGGGAGGGTGGGACAGGTTTGCCGCACGCTCCTTCCGCTGCCTGCGCTTGGTTTCTGCACGCTCTCGGCGATGAGACTCGAGGTGCTCAGCGCCCTCCCGGATGCACTTCCTCCACTTAGGGCGGACTGGTCTTTGGCCAGGGACTCCCAGGTGTCAGTGGGGATGTTGCACTTTATCAGGTAGGCTTTGAGGGTGACCTTGTAACGTTTCCTCTGCCCACCTTTGGCTCGTTTGCCGTGAAGGAGTTCCGAGTAGAGCGCTTGCTTTGGGAGTCTTGTATCTGGCAGCGGACAATGTGGCCCTGCCCAGCGGAGCTGGTTGAGTGTGGTCAGTGCTTCGATGCTGGGGATGTTGGCCTGGTCGAGGACGCTAATGTTGGTGCGTCTGTCCTCCCAGGGGATTTGCAGGATCTTGCGAAGACATCGTTGATGGTATTTCTCCATCCCCTTTGCAATAAAGGCCAAGATTCCATTGACCTTCCTGATCACTTGCTGTACCTGCATACTATCCTTTTGTGTTTCATGCACCAGGACCCCCAGGTCCCGCTGTACTGCGGCACTTTGCAATCTTTCTCCATTTAAATAATAACTTGCTCTTTGATTTTTTTCTGCCAAAGTGCATGACCTCACACTTTCCAACATTATACTCCATCTGCCAAATTTTTGCCCACTCACTTAGCCTGTCTATGTCCTTTTGCAGATTGTTTGTGTCCTCCTCACACATTGCTTTTCCTCCTATCTTTGTATCGTCAGCAAACCTGGCTACGTTACACTCAGTCCCTTCTTCCAAGTCGTTAATATAGATTGTAAATAGTTGGGGTCCCAGCACTGATTCCTGCGGCACCCCACTTGTTACGGGTTGCCAAGAAGAGTATTGTGTTCCTAACACAGATGAGGCTGCACACAGGGAGGTTAAAGTAACAGTGACCTCAGTCTTTAATAAGACACTCCAGAATGAGGAACAGGCCTTAGGGGCCGGCTTATATACAGTGCTCCCAAGGGATGCTGGGATTCCTTGGGACTTCAGGGGATGTGCTCCCTGGTGGCGGAACATGGGAGTGCATGCTTTACAGATACACAACATCACTCCCCTCCAAAGTCAAAGTGAAAACTATTTACAAGGTGAGGCGCTCGGGAGCCTTTCTTTCCCTGGTGGACCGCCTCGATACAAATGTCTGGTGTGTTGGCTGTGTCCTCGCTGGGCTGGCGTGTTGTTGGCCCTGCAGGGCTGCTGGGTGAGCCTGGCCTTGCTGGGCTGTTGGGCGTGATAACATAAGAATTAGGAACAGGAGTAGGCCATCTAGCCCCTCGAGGCTGCTCCGCCATTCAACAAGATCATGGCTGATCTGGCCATGGACTCAGCTCCACTTACCCGCCCTCTCCCCATAACCCTTAATTCCCTTATTGGTTAAAAATCTATCTATCTGTGACTTGAATACATTCAATGAGCTAGCCTCAACTGCTTCCTTGGGCAGAGAATTCCACAGATTCACAACCCTCTGGGAGAAGAAATTCCTTCTCAACTCGGTTTTAAATTGGCTCCCCCGTAGTTTGAGGCTGTGCCCCCTAGTTCTAGTCTCCCCGACCAGTGGAAACAACCTCTCTGCCTCGATCTTGTCTATCCCTTTCATTATTTTAAATGTTTCTATAAGATCACCCCTCATCCTTCTGAACTCCAGCGAGTAAAGACCCAGTCTACTCAATCTATCATCATAAGGTAACCCCCTCATCTCCGGAATCAGCCTAGTGAATCGTCTCTGTACCCCCTCCAAAGCTAGTATATCCCTCCTTAAGTAAGGTGACCAAAACTGCACGCAGTACTCCAGGTGTGGCCTCACTATTATCCTATACAATGATGGATTCGATTTCCTGATCCAGCATGGCGTCGTTGATCCTTTGGGTGTGTGCTGTGGGTTCGAAAAAGGTGGTGTCTGCTGTGGGTTGTTCAGGGCAGTCTGTGAACCGCAGCCTCGTTTGGTCCAGGTGCTTTCTGCAAATTTGTCCATTGTCTAGTTTGACTACAAACACCCTATTCCCTTCTTTAGCTATCACCGTGCCCGCGATCCATTTGGGACCATGTCCATAGTTTAGCACATACACAGGGTCATTCAGATCAATTTCCCGTGACACAGTGGCGCGACCATCGTTTACATTTTGTTGCTGCCGCCTGCTCTCTATCTGATCATGCAGGTTGGGGTGAACCAGCGAGAGTCTGGTTTTAAGTGTCCTTTTCATGAGTAGCTCAGCCGGGGACACCCCTGTGAGCGAGTGGGGTCTCGTGCGGTAGCTATGCAGTACTCAGGACAGGCGGGTTTGGAGTGAGCCTTCTGTGACTCGTTTAAGGCTCTGTTTGATTGTTTGTACTGCCCGCTCTGCCTGCCCATTGGAGGCTGGTTTAATCGGGGCTGAGGTGACATGTTTGATCCCATTGCGGGCCATGAATTCTTTAAATTCGGCACTGGTGAAACATGGCCCGTTGTCACTGGCCAGTATGTCAGGCAGGCCGTGAGTGGCAAACATGGCCCTCAGACTTTCAATAGTGGCGGTGGCGGTGCTTCCCGACATTATTTCACATTCAATCCATTTTGAAAATGTGGGGTGAACCTCTGAATTCTCTGCCCCAGAGGGCTGTGGAAGCTCAGTCTTTGAGTACATTCGAGACAGAGATCGCTAGATTTTTGGATATTGAGGGAATCGCGGGATATGAGGACAGTGCAAGAAAGTGGAGTTGAGATCGAAGATCAGCCATGATCTCACTGAATGGCGGAGCAGGCTCGAGAGGCCGAATGGCCGACTCCTGCTCCGAATTCTTATGTTCTTTGGTCATCTGTTGTAATTTCTTTTTATCTGGCTCGGTGTCAAATTTATTTTTTTGTCTTATCACGCTCCCGTGAAGCTCCCGGGGACGTTAAAGGCGCTATATAAGTACAGGTTGTTGTTGCCCACACACCATCTTTCTGCTGAGTTGAGTGGGGTTAAAACCGCCCCCTGAAACTAGGCTACAGTGCTTGAGGAGGAAGGACCTATCCAAGTGACTGGGAAGTGAGTATTTCAGTATATCCGTTACTGTAATGTGAGCTCATTTTGTTTTCCAGATGTTAATCATTTTTGGACACAAAACAACCCAATTGCTCTGCTTGCATTTATTGCCGTTCAAAGCTTTGGTATCCAACCTCTGCTCTCTCATGCTTATCTCTTTACCGTTCATTGGTAGACATATGCGAGGAAAAAACAAACAGAGATAAGAGAGATGGAGAAGTCCCAGATTTTCTGCACATTCATTGGTGGCACGAGTCAGAAAGCCTGCCCTTCGCGAGAGGAAAGTGTAACGTAGGCTTTATCTGAACTGTCGTCACCAGCCCTTTGCTGATAAAACCCGACAGGTTCTGTGCAGTGCCCTCGTTGTCACCTGGCCTGTAACCTTCGAGCAGAATGTGCACGGGGAAATGCGCTCAGTGTATCGGGGTCTCCTTGTACCCCTTTGCTTTCTTGTGTATCGTGGCCAACGTCCTCCTTCTCTTCCCCAACTTTGAGGTGGAATATGTGCAAGACCTCAACAAAATGACGCCGGAGGTCCTGTATCTCGGAGGGATTATTGGAGGTGGCATCTTGGTGAGAATTCATTTTAGTCTCCGTACACGATTGTTGTTTAACACATAGTTCTCGTTGATCCTAACCGATATTTATTGTGACAGAGCAGGGTCGTGATGTTAACTGTTGGAATGTTGTCTGTTAAAGCAGCATGGTAACTTAAAGGGGGAACGCGAGCATAGTGGTAATTTTACTGGGCCAGTAACCCAGAGACCGGGACTAATGGTCCAGAGACTCAAGTTCATATCCCACCACAGCAGCTGGGGAATTTAAATTCAGTTAATTAAATAAATCTGGAATAAAAAGCGAGTATCAGTGATATCGGATTGTCGTAAAAACCCATCTGGGTCACTAATACCCTTCAGGGAAGGAAATCTGCCGTCCTTATCCGGTCTGGCCGGCCGATATGTGACTCCAGACCCACAGCAATGTGGTTGATTTTTAAATGGCCCAGCGAGCCACTCAGTTGTAACAAAAACTGCTACAACAAACAATAAGAAGAATAAAACCTGTCAGTGACTTTGTGTGAAAAAGATTGATTTGAAAACTTGAAGAGGGAGTCTTCTATCTCTGTCAGGGGTTTGAGGACAGGATTGCCAACCCTCCAGGATTGTCCTGGAGTTTCCAGGAAGTTCACGATTCATCTCCGGGAGAAAAATCATAGGGGGCATTTTTTTTTTCTCATTTTCGTTGAACACGTTCGTTTATTAGTTAAATATTGGCTTGGTGGGGGCGGGGACATTGGAGTCAGGAGGACATGTGATGAAACCTCTAGTGATACATGCAGCCAGAGTTGGCAACTGTAGTTTGACGGCAACTCGTTAACAATTGGAAAAACTCCAACACATGATCTGTGCTAGAAGGCTGGATCTCCATTGGCTCCCGGTCCGGCAACACCTCGATCTTAAAATTCACATCCTTGTTTTCAAATCATTCCATGGACTCACCCCTCCCTATTTCCGTAACCTCCTCCAACCCCCTGAGATCCCTGCGCTCCTCCAATTCTAGTACCCCCACCTCCCGATTTCTATCACTCCACCATCGGCGGCCATGCCTCAAGCTGCCCGAGCCCTAAGCTCTGGAATTCCCTCCCTAAACCTCGCTGCCTCCTTTAGGACACTCCTTAAAACCTGCCTCTTTGACCAAACTTTTGGTCACCTGCCCTAATATCCCCTTGTGTGGCTCGGTGTCAAATGTTTGTTTTATAATCACTCCTATGAAGCCCCTTGGGATGTTTTTACTATGTATAAGGCGCTATATAAATGCAGTTCAGTTAGGCTTGCATCTATCATGAAGAAAATGCTCGAGGTCATTGTACAGGGTTCTCACACTGCTCATCTACTGAGGCCAAAAAGAGTAGCCACTGCATCTTGTTCCGCTCCAACACTGCAGACATAGGGTGTACATTTAGCCTGAGGTCAGAGGTAGGCTCTAACATGGAACTGGAGCAAAGAGACTTACAAAAGCAGAGCAATTTACAGCACGGAAGGAGGCCATTCGGCCCATCGTGCCCACCCCAGTCGAAAAAGAGCTACCCAGCCTAATCCCATTTTCCAGCTCTCGGTCCGTAGCCCTGCAGGTTACGGCACTTCAGGTGCACATCCAAGTACTTTTTAAATGTGGTGAGGGTTTCTGCCTCTACCACCCTTTCAGGCCGTGAGTTCCAGACCCCCACCACCCTCTGGGTGAAGAAATTCTTCCTCATTTCCCCTCTAATCCTTCTACCAATTACTTTAAATCTATGCCCCCTGGTTATTGAGGGGAAACGGGGCCTTCCTATCCACTCTATCTAGACCCCTCATAATTTTATACACCTCAATAAGGTCGCCCTCAACCTCCTCTGTTCCTTGGAAAACAACCCAGCCTACCCAATCTTTCCTCTTGGCTAAAATTCTCCAGTCCTGGCAACATCCTGGTAAATCTCCTCTGTACCCTCTCCACAACTTTCCTGTAATGTGGTGACCAGTACTGCACGCAGTACTCCAGCTGTGGCCTAACGAGGGTTTTATACAGTTCAAGCATAACCCCCCTGCTCTTGTGTTCTATGCCTCGGTTAATAAAAGAAAGCATTCACTATGCCTTTTTAACGACTTTATCGACCTGTCCTGCAACCTTTAAAGATCTGTGGATATATACTTTATATATGGTAGCGACAGATGGAGGCCATTCGGCCCATCGAATCTGCGCCAGCTCCTTCGAAGAGTAACCCAGTTAGTCCCACTGCCCCGCTCTTTCCCACATATCCCTACAATTTTTTTTCTCCTTCGAGTATTTATCCAATTCCTGTTTGAAGGCTATTATTGAATCTGTTGCCATCGCCCGCTCAGGCAGTGCGTTGCTTAGGACTGAGAAGGAAGTCAGGTGGAACATTTTCACCCAAAGAGCGTTGGAATAAATTACGGGGAGAGGCCATTGAAGAGGACAGTACAAATGGGACAACTAGGTGTGTTGCTGGAAACAGAAAGGCTTGAGGGATGTAATGAGATGGTCTATGAACACATTATGAGCTTGTTGGGCCTAAAGTATTAACATACAGATGGGATTACATAGGATATACAGCACAGAACCATACCGGCGTTTATGTCCCACTCGAGCCCCCTCCTGTCTTTCCCCATCTAACTCTATCAGCATAACCCTCTATTCCCTTCTCCCCCATATACTTGTCCAGCCTCCCCTTAAATACATCGATACTATTCGCCTCAACCCCTCCCTGTGGCAGCAAGTTCCACATTCTCACCGCTCTCTGGGTAAAGAAGTTTCTCCTGAATTCCCCATTGGATTTCTGGGTGACTATCTGATATTGATAGTTATACTCTTCCCCACAAGTGGGAACATTCTCTCTGTATCCACTCCATCAAAACCTTTCATCATTTTAAAGACCTCTATTAGCTCACCCCTCAGCCTTCTCTATTCAAGAGAAAAGAGACCCAGCCTGTTCATCCTTTCCTGTTATATATAATCTCGCATTTCTGGCATCATCCTTGTAGGTCTTCTCTGCACCCTCTCCAGTGTCTCCAAATCTTGTTTATCCTTACTCCTTATCACACACAATCACTCAAACACACATAACAACACAAAATGAATCATCCTCACTTATGTAGGCATGATCGTTCTCACATAAAATACTTGCCTTTATATAGCGCCTTTCATGATAACCGGACGTCTCAAAGCGCTTTACAGCCAATGAAGTACTTTTGGAGTGTAGTCACTGTTGTAATTTGGGAAACGCGGCAGCCAATTTGCGCACAGCAAGCTCCCACACACAGCAATGTGATAATGACCAGATCATCTGTTTTAATTATGCTGATTGAGGGATAAATATTGGCCCCAGGACACCAGGGGAAACTCCCCTGCTGCTCTTTGAAATAGTGCCATGGGATCCTTTACATCCACCTGAGAGAGCAGACGGGGCCTCAGTTTAACATCTCGTCCGAAAGACAGCACCTCCGACAGTGCGGCACTCCCTCAGTACTGCCCCTCCGACAGTGCGGCGCTCCCTCAGTACTGCCCCTCCGACAGTGCGGCGCTCCCTCAGTACTGCCCCTCCGACAGTGCGGCGCTCCCTCAGTACTGCCCCTCCGACAGTGCGGCGCTCCCTCAGTACTGCCCCTCCGACAGTGCGGCGCTCCCTCAGTACTGCCCCTCCGACAGTGCGGCGCTCCCTCAGTACTGCCCCTCCGACAGTGCGGCGCTCCCTCAGTACTGCCCCTCCGACAGTGCGGCGCTCCCTCAGTACTGCCCCTCCGACAGTGCGGCGCTCCCTCAGTACTGCCCCTCCGACAGTGCGGCGCTCCCTCAGTACTGCCCCTCCGACAGTGCGGCGCTCCCTCAGTACTGCCCCTCCGACAGTGCGGCGCTCCCTCAGTACTTCCCCTCCGACAGTGCGGCGCTCCCTCAGTACTGCCCCTCCGACAGTGCGGGGCTCCCTCAGTACTGCCCCTCCGACAGTGCGGCGCTCCCTCAGTACTGCCCCTCCGACAGTGCGGCGCTCCCTCAGTACTGCCCCTCCGACAGTGCGGCGCTCCCTCAGTACTGCCCCTCCGACAGTGCGGCGCTCCCTCAGTACTGCCCCTCCGACAGTGCGGCGCTCCCTCAGTACTGCCCCTCCGACAGTGCGGCGCTCCCTCAGTACTGCCCCTCCGACAGTGCGGCGCTCCCTCAGTACTGCCCCTCCGACAGTGCGGCGCTCCCTCAGTACTGCCCCTCCGACAGTGCGGCGCTCCCTCAGTACTGCCCCTCCGACAGTGCGGCGCTCCCTCAGTACTGCCCCTCCGACAGTGCGGCGCTCCCTCAGTACTGTCCCTCCGACAGTGCGGCGCTCCCTCAGTACTGCCTCTCCGACAGTGCGGGGCTCCCTCAGTACTGCACTGGGAGTGTCAGCCTAGATTTATGCGCTCAAGTTCCGAGAGTGGGACTTGAACCCACGACCTTCTGACTCAGAAGTGAGAGTGCTACCCAGCTGAAGCGTGCTGAATACTTCGAGCAGTTCTAACCAAGATAGTGCAGGCAATATATGAACAAAGCAACTGGTCATTGCCCTTCAGACATTGCTAGCCAGGACTGTACGAATCAGGCACGAGGATCAATGAGTAACAATTAGCCAGTGAATGCACAGCATTCTCTGGCAAGTCCCAAAGATTTCAAGTACTTTATTTGGTTTCTGAGCTTTTAGCTAATGGTGCACTGCCCTGGAGAACAGGAAACCGCAGTTAACATGCACTACCTTTATTAGTCACTTGAAGATTTGCTGAAACAAATTTAAATGTCAGAATAACAAGTATAGTTTTGAATTATCTTTTGGATACTCTTAGACAATTCTCACTTTACATTATTGTCACCAAGCGTATTTACTGTCTGGGCAGAGGGAAAACCTTGCTGCAATTGTATCCTTTAATGTCATCTGTCAGTCTTAATGATCAGTTCAAATTGAATCATAGAATCTCAGAAATTTACAGCACAGAAGGAGGCCATTCGGCCCATCGTGTCCGTGCCGGCCGACAAAGAGCTACCCAGCCTAATCCCACTTTCCAGCTCTCGGTCCGTAGCCCTGTGGGTTACGGCACTTCAGGTGCACATCCAAGTACTTTTTAAATGTGGTGAGGGTTTCTGCCTCTACCACCCTTTCAGGCCGTGAGTTCCAGACCCCCACCACCCTCTGGGTGAAAAAGATTCTCCTCAACTCCCCTCTAATCCTTTTACCAATTACTTTAAATCTGTGCCCCCTGGTTGTTGACCCCTCTGCTAAGGGAAATAGGTCCTTCCTATCCACTCTATCCAGGCCCCTCATAATTTTATACACCTCAATCAGGTATCCCCTCAACCTCCTCTGTTCCAAAGAAAACATACCCAGTATATCCAATCTTTCCTCAAAGCTAAAATTCTCCAGTCCAGGCAACATCCTGGTAAATCTTCTCTGTACCCTCTCCAGTGCAATCACATAGGAACAGGAGGAGGCCAATCAGCCCCTCGAGCCTGCTCCACCATTCAATCAGATCATGACTGATCTGCGACCTAACTCCATTTGGCCCACATCCCTTAATACCTTCGGTTAACATCTTTCCTGTAATGTGACCAGAACTGTACACAGTTGCTTCCACTAGCAGTTTCGGATGTCGCCACCATTACTTCAGCCAAGTGTAAAATAGCGCAAAACGCTCTCTTCAGGCACTGCCCAAGTTCAGAACGACAAAATATTAGCATTGTACCTGTTGGGCGCTCCTCACAGCTAAAATTGAGATGGCGCGAAGATTTCTCTCAATCACCATAACACTACTGAAATTCTAGTGATGACTAGAGAAGCTGGGGTTGTTCTCCTTGGAGCAGAGAAGGTTAAGGGGAGAGTCGTTAGGGGTGTTCAAAATTATGTCCTGTTTTGATGGACTACATAGAGAGAAACTGTTCCCGGGGCAGGAGTGTTGGTAACCAGAGGACACAGATTTAAGATAACTGGCAAAAAAACCAGAGAGGAGATGAGAATGTTTTTACACAGCGAGTTGTTGTGAAAGGGCGGTGGGAGCAGATTCAATAGTAACTTTCAAACCGGGAATTGGATATTACTTTGGATACACGGCCCAGAAACAGGCCATTGGACCCAACCAGTCCGTGCCGGGGTTTATGTCCCACTCGAGCCTCCTCCTGTCTTTCCCCATCTAAATCTATCAGCATAACCCTCGATTCCCTTCTCCCCCATACACTTGTCCAGCCTCCCCTTAAATACATCGATACTATTCACCTCAACCCCTCCCTGTGGTAGCGAGTTCCACATTCTCACCCCTCTCTGGGTAAAGAAGTTTCTCCTGAATTCCCCATTGGATTTCTGGGTGACTATCTTATATTGATGGCCTCTAGTTATACTCGTCCCCACAAGTGGAAACATTCTCTTTGTATCCGCTCCATCAAAACCTTTCATATAAACTTGAAAAGAAAAAAAAATGCAGGGCTATGGGGAACGAGCAGGGGAGTGGGACTAATTGTCCTTTCAAAGACATGATGGGCCGTAGGATTCTGTGTCACTACCTTGAAAAATGTTTTGAAAAAAACTGGTCCAGCTTTTGACAATGAGGCTTTTGTAGTTCATTTATGTTAAAATATTAACTTCCTTATCATAAAATTGAAATTATTGGTCAGGTATTAACAGCAGCATTTGCAAGAATGTAAACCCAACCCTGTGACTGAAAACTGAAGAGGAAAAGCGAGATTGTTATACCCAGCGCTCACCTTATCAAGATTTCCACACCTCTTACTGTTTCCAGTGAGACTTCCCACAGCATGACAGGGTGATTTGCAATGTTTCCAAGCTATTCAAAGCAGATGATGTTGTTGCAATGAACATAAGAATTAGGAGCATGAGTCGGCCATTCGGCCCCTCGAGCCTGCTCCACCATTCAATGAGATCACGGCTGATCTTCGATCTCAACTCCACTTTCCCGCCCGATCCCCATATCCCTCGATTCCCCGAGAGTCCGATAATCTCTCGATCTCAGCCTTCAATATACTCAAAGACTGAGCCTCCACAGTCCTCTGGGGCAGAGAATTCCAAAGATTCACCCCCCCTCTGAGTGAAGAAATTCCTCCTCAATCTTTTTTTCATGTAAAACAATGAACAACAACAACTTATATTTATATAGCGCCTTTAACGTAGTGGAACGTCTTAAGGTGCTTCACAGTAGTATTTTGAGATGAAAAAAATTGACACCAAGCTGCATAAGGAGAAATTAGGGCTGGTGACCAAAAGCTTGGTCAAAGAGGTGGGTTTTAAGGAGCGTCTTGAAGGAGAAAAGAGAGGTGGAGAGGTTTAGGGAGGGAGTTCCAGAGCTTGGGGCCCAGGCAACAGAAGGCACGGCCACCGATGGTGGAGCGACTATAATTAGGGATGGTCAGGAAGGTAGAATTAGAGGAGAGGGTAAGGGATTCCCATCGCCCCCACCCCCACAGAGGGTTGTTAGGACATGTACTACCCTAGCAGAAACAGTGGGGAAGTAGAAAGTAAAAGGGAAATGGCTGTTTCAAAAACAAAATAAACATGAAAAGGATATGGGGCAAGGGAATGGCTCTTTGAGGGAGGCAGCACGTAGGTGATGGGGCCAAATGGCCTCCTTCCCCAATACTTTAAATATCAATCCCTTAAGAGTATGCTTGCATATTTTAATTGCTTTTTCTTAATAACTTCTTCCAACAGATTTTGTTTCCGGCGATTCACATCCATGCAACAGGCGGTGGCGGATGCTGTGCAAATAGATGTGGGGTGAGTTCCTCTGGTTCTGGACTCTGTTTGCCGGAATACTGGTCGGGTCCCCATAATTATCAAAAGGATATGGAGGCACTGGAGAAGGTGCAAAACATATTCACAAGGACATTACCTGATTTGGTGGAAGGTTTGTAGAGCTGTTGCCTCCCAGGCCGCCTGCAATTTCTGCGGTCTGGAGGAATCCGTGTTCCACGTGTACATTCAATGTGTGAGGTTGCAGCCCCTCTTCCATTATTTGAAGGGGCTGCTCCTCAAATTCTGGCTGCACTTCAGTCCCACACTCCTGATCTTTGGGCACCCTGTGCGGAGGGGAGCGGGCAGGTCGGAAGGCCTCCTCGTAGGCTGCTCCTGGGCCTGGCCAAGGGGGCCATCAGCCGGTCCAGGCTGCGGGCGGTCGAGGGGGTCATTCAGCCCGACTGCCTGCCTCTTTTCCGCGGTTACATCCGAGCCAGGGTGTCCCTGGAGATGGAGCACGCGGTGTCCACCGGTACGCTCGCGGCCTTCCGCGAGAGGTGGGTGCCGGAGGACTGGAGTGCATCATTACCCCCGGCAACCAAATTTTAATTTGATTTGGCAAAGTTCCCAATTGATTTGGAAATTTGCGGGTTCTGGTGCCCTTACCAAAAGGAGGCACTTGATTTAAAGTTCTATCTAAAAATAGTTGTAGAGCTGTTGCATTGTGAGTGGCTTCGCCAGTCACGTGATGTTACAAGACTCAATAAAACCCCAGCCAGTTGATACTAGGTCATCCACGATGAGGTATGCAGTTGTGAGCCTGGTGGATGAACTGGTAATGTGTAGTCCGATTGTTAAACCTTTGTTAATAAACCAACTAGTTCTTAATAGAAATGTGTTGCTATGGATTCTTAAGCAAAGAAGCCAAGAAGCAAATACATTACATAAGGATATATTTATCAAAACAGGCTGGGGCTCCTTGCTTGAGAAAAAGAAAAGACTGAGGGGGTGACCTGATTGAGGTCTTTAAAATGACATACATATACATCGGCTATACGGCACAGAAACAGGCCGTTCGGCCCAACCAGTCCGTGCCGGTGTTTTGCTCCGCTCGAACCTCCTCCTGTCTTTCCCCATCTAACTCTATCAACATAACCCTCTATTCCCTTCTCCCCCATATTCTTGTCCAGCCTCCCCTTAAATGCATCGATACTATTCGCCTCAACCCCTCCCTGTGGCAGCGAGTTCCACATTCTCACCGCTCTCTGGGTAAAGAAGTTTCTCCTCAATTCCCCATTGGATTTCTGGGTGACTATCTGATATTGATGGCCTCTAGTTATGCTCTTCCCCACAAGTGGAAACACTCTCTGTATCCACTCCATCAAAACCGTTCATCCTTTCAAAGACTATGAAGGGGTTCGATAGGGTAGACGTAGAGAAGATATTTCCATTTGTGGGGGAGACCAAGACTAGGGGTCATAAATGTAAGATGGTCACTAATAAATTCAATAGGGAATTCACACATCTTAACAAAAGCAAATTATCTGGTCATTATCACATTGCTGTTTGTGGGGGCTTGCTGTGTGCAAATTGGCTTCCGCGTTTCCTACATTACCACCCAGAGAACGCTGTAAATGGTGCAGGCGCATGTCCTTTAACCAAAGGGACCTAGTCCTGAGGTTTGAGATAGAGTCAGGTCGGGGGCAACCAGGGGACAATCAGCTACATTAGAAATTCTTCTTCTTCTTAGGCAGAACCTTGGAGTAGAGGATGACTTGCTTCCACACTAATATGAGTTCTCAGGTGACTGATGAGTCCAATGTGGGACCTACAGTCTCTCACAGGGTGAAGGTGTTGACGACGGCTTGGAGTTCGACCTCCGATGCAAGTGTCGCCTGCATACTGTAATTGGATGGCAGAGGATGGGCCGACCTTGGATCTGGACTGGAGGCGACGGAGATTGAACAATTTCCCGTTTGTTCTGTAGATTAGCTTCACTCCAGCGGGAAGCTGATTGAGGGTGAGATGGGTGAGAAATTATTACCCTGATGGATTAAAAACAAAATTATCTTCGAGGAACAGTCTCACATTACAAAGTGAAGTGAATGAAATAATGAATGATTGACATTGATATTGACATGTGTGTGTCTGCATGAGCTTTTGCAATGAAATCTGCAGGTAATATTTGAATGTTATAATAAATCTGTATCTTGCCACACTTTCAGATGTTCCTCTCCATTCTGTTTGCGGCACTGGGAGCACTGGGCTCGGGATACTGCCTCATTACTTCCATACTTGGCTTAGTGAATGGGCCAACGTGTGAGTACAATAATGGAAATTGGACAAGACCTTTCAGCGGAGACCTTGACAATGCCCATTATGACCTAGAGGACATGTAAGAGTCTCAAATATATTCATCTTTTCTTTGCCAAGTGGAGAATGATGAACTCGTCCTCTGCCATTGGTTGTGTTCATCACCATGTCACTCATAGGAACACCGGAACAAGAGGAGGCCATTCAGCCCCTCGAGCCTGTTCCCACATTCAGTGGGATCATGGCTGATCTGTCACCTAACTCCATCTACCCGCCTTTGGCCCATATCGCTTAATACCTTTGGTTAACAGAAAGCTACCATAAGAACATTAGAACATAAGAAATAGGAGCAGGAGTCGGCTATTTGGCCCCTCGAGCCTGCTCCGCCATTCAATAAGATCATGGCCGATCTGATCATGGACTCAGCTCCACTTCCGCTCCCGCTCCCCATAACCCTTCACTCCCTTATTACTCAAAAATCTGTCTATCTCCACCTTAAATATACTATCAATCTCAGATTTAAAATTAACAATTGATCCAGCATCAACTGCCGTTTGCGGAAGAGAGTTCCAAACTTCTACCGCCCTTTGTGTGTAGAAGTGTTTCCTAATTTCACTCCTGAAAGGTCTGGCTCTAATTTTTAAGACTGTGCCCCTAGTCCCAGACTCCCCAACCAGCGGGAATCGTTTCTCTCTAGCTACCCTATCCGGTCCCCTTAATATCTAATCACTAGCCTTAGTCACCAGGATATGGATTCTAATTCCCACTCTGGGGATTTGAGCACATCATCCAGGTTGATACTCAGGATATTCCCAGGTACCAAGGGAGTGCTGCACTGTCAGAGGTGCCGTCGTTTGGATGAGATGTTAAACCGAGGCCCCGTCTGCCCTCTGCAGTGGTGGAAAAGATCCCATGGCCACCATTTCGAAGAAGAGCAGGGGAGTTCTCCCTGGTGTCCCGGCCAATATTTATCTCTCAATTAACATCACTACAACAGATGATCCGATCATTATCACATTGCTGTTTGTGGGAGCTTGCTGTGCGCAGATTGTCTGCCGCGTGTCCCACATTACAACACTTCAAATGTATTCATTGATTGTAAAACTTGTGGGATGTTTGGAGTTCATGAAAAGCGCTCTATAAATGCAATGCTTTCTTTCATGAAGAGATAGTATTTACTTTGACTGTATTTATGATTCTCATTTTAGATTCTGTATTGGATAGTAACTTGTGCATCCAGCTCAGGAAATTTCAAGGCACATATTGCTTTTCTTGAAACGACTATACAATGACAATGAGGCTCCATAAAAGGACATAAAGGCCCTGGGGGAGGAGCAAAACAAATTTACAAAAGTGATACCAGAACTGGGAGGTTATAAATATCAGGAAAGAGTGAACAGGCTGGCTCTCTTTTCTCTAGAATAGAGAAGGCTGAGGAGTGAGCAAAAGAGGTCTGTAAAATTAGGAAGGGCTTCAATAGTGTAGATGTAGAGAAGATGTTTCCACTTGTGGGAAGTCTAAAATTAGGGGCTATAAGTACAAGATAATCACTAATAAATCCAATTGATCCGGGCTATTGATCCCGAGACGTGAGTTGAAATCCCACCACGGCAGCCAGAGAATTTAAATTCAGTTAATTAAATAAATCTGGAATAAAAAGCGAGTATCAGTGATGGTGACCATGAAACTATCGGATTGTCGTCAAAACCCAACTGGTTCACTAATGCCCCCTTTACGGAAGGAAATCTGCCGCCCTTACCCAGTCTGGGCTATAGGTGACTCCAGACCCACAGCAATGTGGTTGACTCTTAACTGCCCCTCTAGAAGGCGGCTTACCACCATCTTCTGAAGGGTATTTCAGGATGGGCAATAAGTGTGGCCTTGCCAGCGACAGCGACATCCACATCCTATGAACCAATAAAAGAAATCGGGAATTCAGGAGAAACTTCTTTGCCAAGGTGGGATGGGAGGGGGTGTGGAAGAGCAGGAGGGAGGAGGAAGGACAAGCTGAAGAGAGAGAGGCATGAGGAGGAGGGAGAGAGAGATGAAAAGGTCAGGCGAGAGAGTCAAACCTGGGCAGTCCATGGTATCTTTGCACCATCAAGACTTATTTCATAGGAATGTTGCTCCTCCAAATGCCCTAGGTGTCGACTATAATTGAACAAGTAATTCCTCTTAACTATTGACCTGAATGTGGAACTTACGGCAAATAACAATGGATGCATTTAAGGGGAAGCTGGATAAATACATGAGGGAGAAAGGAATGGAAGGATATGGTGAGGAAGTGAGATGTAGAGGGGTAGGAGGAGGGTCGTGTGGAGCATGAATACCAGCATGGACCTGTTGGGCCAAATGGTCGGTTTCTGTGCTGTAAAAATTACGTACTGCTATTATTTTCTGTACACTTCTGATGATCGTATCACTTGCAATAGCTTTTTCAATTTCTACTGAAGCACCGAGGAAGAGTTTTGTAAGTTTAACTCCTTATATCATTTATTCACCAGCGAAAAAAACTATCTCTTTCATCCCGAGATCTGGAACAAATGCACGAGGCCCGACAAAGTGGTTGTGTTCAACGTGATCCTTTTCTCCTTGCTGATAGGCTTCAGCGCCATTGAGCTCATCCTGTGCGGGATTCAGATGTTCAATGGCCTCTTGGGGTGTCTTTGTGGAACTTGCGGAAAAAGGGGGGCGGTGAGTCCCAGATATTAACTTCAGCATTTCAGCTTTGACAGGTGTAATGTATGCACCTGCGAGTAAACTCACAGGCTGGTGGAGCTGTTGAGTTGGGAGTGGCTTAGCCATGTCACGTGATGTTCACAAGACTCAATAAAACCCCGTCCAGTTGGGTTCGAGGTGTCCACGATGAGGCAGGTGGTTGTGAGCCTGGTGGATGAACTGTTAATGTATCGTGTGATTGTTAAACCTTTGCTAATAAACCAACTAGTTCTTAATAACAATATGTTGCTATGAATTCGTAAGCAAAGAACCCATGAAGCAAACACATGACACCAGGGGAAGCTATTGTAAAGCCTGTTGCGATAAGGCCGCAAGGCACACACGTGATGCCAGGCTGGTTGGAAGAGTCATCAATCAGATCAATATACAGCAGCACTGCTTCTTAAATGTGAAATTGATGGAAGGATAGTACGGACATAAGTTAGACCACAGCTGGAGCACTGTGAGCAGTTCTGGGTACCACACCTTAGGGAGGATATATTGGCCTTGGAGGGAGTACGGCATCGGTTTACCAGAACTATACCCGGACTGCAAGGGTTAAATTACGAGGAGTTTACACAAACTAGGTTTGTATACCTTGGAATATAGAGGTTAAGAGGTGATTTGATCAAAGTTTTCGAGTAATTAAGGGGAACAGACAGGGTAGATGGAGGGAAACTATTTTCGCTGGTTGGGGAGTCTAGGATAAGGGGACAAAGTCTAATAATTAGAGTCAGACCTTTCAGGAGTGAAATTAGGAAACATTTCTACACACAAAGGCTGATAGAAGTTTGGAACTCTCTTCTGCAAACGGCAATTGGTGCTGGGTCAATTGTTAATTTAAAATCTGATATTGAAAGCTTTCTGTTAACCAAAGGTATTGAGGGATATGGGGCAAAGGCGGGTGTATGGAGTTAGGTCACAGGTCAGCCATGATCTCATTGAGTGGCGGAACAGGCTCGAGGGGCTGAATGGCCTCCTCCTGTCTCTGCACCCCAAGGGGGGAGGGGGGGCACATCTTGAAGACAATCACTGAAGGGAAATAGTGCATCTCAGAGACATGCTCTAGAGGGGGGGAAATTAGTGTGTCCAATGAAGTTGCCTATGTTTTCACAATTGTACTACAGGTTAAGCCCCCCTTATCCGGATCCTCGGGACCTGGCCTGTTCCAGATAAGGGATTTTTCTGGACGAGAGGTGGTCACGTTAAATTGGATGGTACAGGTACTGAGCAAGGGGATGTCGGGGTTGGCTGGCTTGAGGTTGGGAGTGCAGCAGAGAGATCGTGGCAGGGTGGGGTGGGGGCGGGGTGCATGGATCGTGGGGTCAGGCCAGCGATTGCGGGAGTCGGCAGTGAGGAAGGACTTCAATTTGCTCGTGTCGAAGTTCTGTGCATGCGCCACTGGTGGCCAGGAGTGGTTCTGGATAAGGGAGTTCTGGATAAGGGAGTTTCAACCTGTATTGGCAAAATGTTCCCAAGAAGCTGATTGATGTCTTTTCGCCCTTCCACTAATTGAAATATAGCCCCAGAAAGGGTAACAAAGATAATTGTAAATTGTCAAGTCGTTTGATTGTGTAAGGGTGAAGGAAGAGGCAGATACAGACAAGACAGCAGCGGTAATATGTCAGGACTGATGAGAATCAGCTTATTTAATAATTGCGTATACATAGAATCACAGAGCACAGAAGGAGGCCAGTTGGGCCATCGTGCTTGCGTCTGTTCTCTGAAAGAGCTATCTACTCCCCCTGCTCTTTCCCCACAGCTCTGTTAATGTCTCCTTTTCAAGTATTGAACCCATTTGAAAGTTATGATTGAATCTGCTTGCACTGCCCTTTCAGCCAGCGCGTTCCAGATCATAATAACACCAACAGCCGTGGCTTAGTGGGTAGCACTCTCGCCTCCTGTGTCAGGAGTGCTGTGAGTTCAATTCCTACTCCAGAGATTGCACACATAATCGGACATTTTGTTAAACCGAGGCCCCGTCTACTCTCTCGGGTGGCCGAAAAAGATGGAAAGAAGAGATGGGGAGGTCTGTAATGTATGCACCTGTGAATATGCTTACAGATTTGTGGGGCTGTTGCATTGTGAGTGGCTTAGCCAGTCATGTGATGTTCACAAGACTCAATAAAACCCCAGCCCGTTGGCTCTAGATCATCCACAATGAGGTATACAGTTGTGAGCCTAGTGGATGAACTGGTAACGTGTCATGTGATTGTTAAATCTTTATTAATAAACCAACTAGTTCTTATGTAAGTGGTTTCCCTTAGGTGTTTTCGACACACCCCCACGTTACAATAGTTCTAGACCTGGGAGTGATGAATGAGTCACGGACAAATACCTCGGTCTCAACCGGCAATGCTTTTATTAAAGCTACCTCAACACAGCAAAACTACAAGTAAACACAGTGACGATGTAGTACTATCCAATACCCTGGCGTGTCTAAACTGCCCCTATCGCGAAGTACCCAACGTCTAAACCCTCTGCTCAATTCACAGTGTACCCCTGAATCTGTACCGACTGGCTGGGCGTACCCCTATGGTCCTTGCAGATAAACCTCCCCACTAAAACCCTGCTAAGGCTTGGTTGGGAGCACGCACGCCACCTCCTCACACAGTGGCTGTGGTCTTAAAGATGCGTGGGTGGGGATGATGCTCACCGATTTGTTGGCTTACTCGCCGCTTCTCCTGGTGAAAACGTGTCTCTTCTAGTTCCATACTGTCTATCCATCCCAGACGGAATGCTCGGTCCTTGTCGAGGTGGAGCAAGAGAGAGAGCTATGGCCACAAGGCCATCTTTTATCTCCCAAATCTGTTTGCCTTTTCTGGCCCAATAAAATTTTTCCTTGTTTCGAGGCTTCTGAGTAGCCCATGTGTTGGGGTTTTGCTTCCAACCGGTCTGGGCTTAATGGCTTTCTTTTGTTCTGGTTTCCCGCCTCTCAGGGTTATCTGATCCAGGTAATGGTTTGATCACTGACCAGATACATCTGATCTATCTCTGACGAGTTCACATTGTTTAACAATGGACCCTCCATCTTTGCTCATTACCTGTGATGAGTTGCCTTCTCCTGGCCATTGTAACTTCACTGCCCAGCCCCGCCCATCAGATGTGGAGTACAACAAGTACCTAGGCCCCTCCCACAACAGGTTTCCAGCTTTTTTCTGCAGTGGGAAATATTAAAACGCAATGTCCATATAATGTCCAACAATCCTTGGGGAGCTGATGCCTGCACTTAATAGCAATGTGTTGCTTTGAATTCTTAAGCGAAGAATCCCTGAAGTAAATACATTACAAGGTCTTCCCAGTGTGCTCGTCGATATTTGCTGTGTGTGGGATCTTGCTGTGCGCAAACTGGCTGCCACATTTCTTACATTACAACAGTGACTGCACTCCAAAAAGTACTTCATTGGCTGTAAAGTGCTTTGGGACATCTTGAGGTTGTGACCGATGCTATAAAAATGCAAGTCTTTTATTTTTGTTAAACATATCACCTTGAATAAAACTAGTCTAAGATAAAATTTCTTCCATTGATTTTCCCACAAGTGTTACAAACAGAACGCGCTGTGGTCAGTCGTGTATTAAAAGTATCCTGGGGGTCATTTCGCAAAGCTCTACCTTCGGCCTGGAGCCTCGCTGGATGAGAGCGGGGGGGGGGGGGTCCGCAGACTGGGCCTTAGAACCTCAGCTCCAAACCTCGCTCGAACGAGGCTCACTGGATTGTCCTTCCCTGCTCCTAAGGGAAGCATAGCCCACCCCTCCAGGACTGGCCTGGAGTCTCCAGGAATTGATGATTAACCTGCAGGGCACTGCAGTCAACAAAGGCTCAGGGAAAGAAAGCTATAGGGACATTAACAAATGTTTCCTCATTTTCTTTCAACACTTCCATTTATTAATTATAAAAATATTGGAGATGGGGTGGGGGGGGAAGGCTGTTTCACCTACAGTCAAGGTGGATCCAATTTGGTAACAATTAGGCTGTTCCACTTCCAATTGGTTGGGGGATGGACCAATGGCGGGCTCGAGGCGAGAGGTCACGTGATGAAACCTCCAGGAATAAGCCCAGAGTTGGCGACCCTGAACCCACGTGATTCAGTTAAGGTGATGCTCGTGACCTATCTTACGCGGTTTTGCATTAAAGGCCTTCTGTTCTTGCATTTACAGGGCCCTGTGTAACACGTGACGGAGTCACCAGTGATGCGACGATTTTGGAAAACGTTGCACACGGTCCAGCCGCCATTGAATTAAATCTCACGGCACTTCTTGCAATAAGAATAACTCATCTTCTTCATAAACTTGGGATTCCAAAACTGGCTTAGAGGCAGAGCCACCTCCTTCACTACAAGGGTTCCCTTTTTTCATCTACAGCCCTGTTTTTAATGTAACTTTTATAAAACTCAACAAGCAAGTACGGTTGTGATTTTTGTTTGTACAAACGGTTTAAAAGTTCATCAAGCTTGTAATAATAGAGCAGTTATCAATAAAGCACAGATACTGATGTCTTATTGAGGGGTGGCTTTATTTCATGTTTTGCTTTTATTGAAGGGTGTCGGAGCTGGATAAAGACATCAAAACACTCCCACATCACCAACGACTCCGCAAGATCCTGCAAATCCCCTGGGAGGACAGACGCACCAACGTTAGTGTCCTTGACCAGGCCAACATCCCCAGCATTGAAGCACTGACCACAGTCGACCAGCTCCGCTGGGCGGGCCACATTGTCCGCATGCCCCAGACATGAGACTCCCAAAGCAAGCGCTCTACTCGGAACTCCTTCACGGCAAATGAGCCAAAGGTGGGCAGAGGAAACGTTACAAGGACACCCTCAAAGCCTCCCTGATAAAGCGCAACATCCCCACTGACACCTGGGAGTCCCTGCCAGTTCACTGGATATATTCAAGAGGGAGTTAGATATGGCCCTTGCAGCTAAAGGGATCAAGGGGTATGGAGAGAAAGCAGGAATGGGATACTGAAGGAATGATCAGCCATGGTCTTATTGAATGGTGGTGCAGGCTCGAAGGGCCGGATGGCCTGCTCCTGCACCTATTTTCTATGTTTCTATGTTTCAAAGACTGCCCTAAGTGGAGGAAGTGCATCCGGGAGGGCGCTGAGCACCTTGAGTTTCATCGCCGAGAGCGTGCAGAAACCAAGCGCAGGCAGCGGAAGGAGCGTGCGGCAAACCAGTCCCACCCTCCTCTTCCCTCAACCACTGTCTGTCCCACCTGTGACAGGGACTGTGGTTCGCGTATTGGACTGTTCAGTCACCTCATTTTAAGAGTGGAAGCAAGTCTTTCTCGATTCCAAGTGACTGCCTATGATGGTGACAGCATAGGTTGTGTACGGTCATTCTGTGTATTGGTTAAAATAAGAATGTGCACCATCTACACAATGCACTGCAGCAACTCGCCAAGGCTTCTTCGGCAGCACCTCCCAAACCCGCGACCTCTACCCCCTAGAAGGACAAGGGCAGCAGGCCCATGGGAACACCACCACCTCCACGTTCCCCTCATCCTTGCTGGATTAAATCCCTTCCTGACAGCACTGTGGGAGCACCTTCACCACACGGTCTGCCGCGGTTCGAGAAGGCAGCTCACCACCACCTTCTCAAGGGGCAATTAGGGGGATGGGCAATAAATGCCGGCCTTGCCAGCAATGCCCACATCTCGTGAATTTTATTTTAAACTAGCAGGGCGCTCGTGGCATTGCTCATGAGGGACGAACAGACACATGGTACAGGGGCATCAAACCATGTAGCACACAATGGGGCTGGTAATTCACATTGGGCAAAGGCTCCCCATATAATCAGGCACAGGCGGCTGTGACCTTTTCTGTGCTCAGTGTCACCGGCCAGGGAACAGCACGCTGGGAACCTGAACACAAAGTATGCTCAAGGTTTATTAAGGGACCATCTCCCCATCTCTGTAATCTCCTTTAGCCCCACAGAGATGTCTGCGCTCCTCTAATTCTGCCCTCCTGACCATCCCTGATTATAATCGCTCCACCATCGGTGGCCGTGCCTTCTGTTGCCTGGGCCCCAAGCTCTGGAACTCCCTCCCTAAACCTCTCTTTCATCCTTCAAGACACTCCTTCAAACATTTAAAACATTCCTCTTTGACCCAGTTTTTGATCACCTGCGCCAATTTCTACTTATGCGGCTCGGTGTCAAATTTTTATCGCTTAACACTCCTGTGAAGCGCCTTGGGAAGTTTCACCACGTTAAAGGCGCTCTATAAATACAGGTTGTTGTTGTTTAGTTAAGCAGGCTCTCAGGTAAGCAGCACCCCCAGGGAGGCCCTGCCGAACTTGTTTCACTATTTTACCTGATTCCATACTCGGGCCGCCTAGCTTACCTTCAGCTTGACATTTTTGCTTCAGCGGGCTGATTTTCCTCGGGCACTATTCTTCTTAGTCCTCTCCCCTACCCCCTGCAATACTCTCCCCCCCTCCCCACAGAAGCTGCTTTCTTCTCCCACCTTCCATCCTCCAGTCATCTTAAGCTCCTCCAAAACTCTGTTGGCCGAACCCTAACTCGCACTGAGCCCCGTTCACCCATCACCCCCTGTGCTCGCTCATCTACATTGGCTCCCGGTCTAGCAATGCCTCGATTTTAAAATCCTCATCCTTGTTTTCAAATCCCTCCGTGGCCCTCGCCCCTCCCTATCTCTGTAATCTCCTCCAGCCCCACAACCTCCGAGATCTCTGCGCTCCTCCAATTCTGGCCTCTCGCACATCCCTGATTCTCATAGCTCCACCACTAGCGGCCCTGCCTTCACCACCTGGGCCCTAAAGCTCTAGTATTACCTACCTAAACCTCCCTGCCTCTCTACCTATCTCTCCTCCTCGAAGATGCTCTTTGAAACCTACCTCTTTGACCAAGCTTTCGGTCACCTGTCCAGGCCCCTCGAGCATGCACCAGATTGCATTTGGCTTATATATAAATGCACAGACTGGAGATCCTAAAAGGTAAAGAAATGCCTCGACGTATCTACTCTAAACTTGCCCTCACAACCCTGAACCCGTGCCCATGTGTCCTGCTGGCCTGGTGTATCTGAACCTACTTCCCGGCCTGGCCAAGTATCTCATATCACCCTGTACGGCTATGTTGGAAATGTGAACATTAAATGTTGCGCAGCGCCCACAAGGTGCAGGAAATAACTCATCAACAAATTACAAAATGGTAACCTCTGTTGAAAGATATCGGATGAACCTCACTTTCTTCCAGCATTTCATTTCAGGCTATGTCCCGGCTTTCAAATACGATGCTTATATTCATCATAGGCAGTCCCTCGAAGCGAGGATGACTTGCTTCCACACCAAAAACAGATGAGTTCACAGCTATTTCAATGATATTCCGGATCCCGAACAACATCCTGAAGGGTGGAAGGTGCCTGTGGGTGGATTGTTTTAACGTGGGGTGACCGTTGTACACCAGCCACCACACGGGCTTGACAGAGCTAGGTCTTGGTCCAGGGGCAAGGGTTAACCAGGACGACTGGAGACCAGCTCTGCTGCACGGACCCAGTGCGCTCACATATCGCAGTGTGGGCCGGGCCTGTGCTGCCCCTGGGCCCTGCCCAAACTGCAGTCAGCCCTCGCCCTCCTGCAGCAGCACGCGCTGCTCCCTGCAGTGGTATACCGCCGTACGCTGCTCCCTCTAATGGCCCCGGCCTGCCGATGGTCTTGCAGGCCGGGACTGCGTCTTTATTAGCTCACAATCCTACATAACCCAGTCCAAAACATGATCATATTCAGCCAAGTAGAGTCTGTCACAAGCAAGATCACAGAGTGAAATACAATTTAAATCTTCATCAGAGGCACCACAGTCAGACACAAAGCCGTCACGACCTTATTTAACAACTTTTATATGATGACCAGTATTATCACCTGGTTCAATACTAAGCACAATAAAAGTAAACATACTCAATAACCATGAATATCCATTGTGTGGTTCAGTGGGTAGCATCCTCGCCTCCGAGTCAAATGATTGTGGGTTCAAGTTCCACACCAGGCACAAAAATCTACATTGACACTCCAGTACAGTACTGAGGGAGTGCTGCACTGTCGGAGGGGCAGTACTGAGGGAGGGCCGCACTGTCGGAGGGGCAGTACTGAGGGAGGGCCGTACTGTCGGAGGGGCAGTACTGAGGGAGCGCCGCACTGTCGGAGGGGCAGTACTGAGGGAGGGCCGTACTGTCGGAGGGGCAGTACTGAGGGAGCGCCGCACTGTCGGAGGGGCAGTACTGAGGGAGCGCCGCACTTTCGGAGGGGCAGTACTGAGGGAGCGCCGCACTGTCGGAGGGGCAGTACTGAGGGAGTGCCGCACTGTTGGAGGAGCAGTGCTGAGGGAGCGGCGCACTGTTTGAGGAGCAGTGCTGAGGGAGTGCCGCACTGTCGGAGGGGCAGTACTGAGGGAGTGCCGCACTGTCGGAGGTGCCATCTTTCGGATGAGGCGTTAAATGTAAAAGATCCTATGGCCACTATTTCGAAGAAGGGGGAGTTCTCCCTGGGGCCAACAGTTATCCCTCAATCAACATCGCTAGAACAGATTACCTGCTCACCATCACATTGCTGTTTGTGGGAGCTTGCTGTGCGCAAATTGGCTGCTGCGTTTCCCACATTAAAACAGTGACTACACTCCAAAACAAAATGTACATCATTGGCTGTAATGCGTCCGGTGGTTGTGAAAGTCGCTATATCAATGCAAGTCTTTCTTTTAACAGAATCTGAATCATGCGTGTAATAGTATTTTAAGTGTGTGATGAAAATCTCACCAGTAGGTCTGCACTTTGCTCAGTAACACTGCACCGTGATTGCATTCGAAGTCCATGATTACAGTATAGATTTATCACGGTCGGGTTCACAGTCCCTACTCAATGCGTCACTGGTAGATTTACGGTGTGACAGGACCCTACAACCATGCAATCTCTTTTATTGGTAGCCTGGGCACGTCCAGCATTTGGGCAGATCCACTTTACCACCTGCGCCCTGGCTCCTCCTCTGGGAATGTCTGTAGCCATCTTCTTTCTCTGCTTTCTAGCTTGAGCACCCCTTCCACATACTGACTGGGGAGTGGGGGTGGCGTTCTCTGATTCTGTGGGTGTCTGCCCTCCCCATTCTCCATCCAATAAAACCTGAACGGATGCAAAGTCAGGGAGTGGCAGAAGTGGGAAATCCCAGGCACATGTTTCCTCTGTGACTATTATACTGCACTTTCTCTCTTGGGCGTAGAACTTACATTTACAGTCTCCACTTCTGTTTTTGATCTAGACAAGAATTAGGAGCAGGAGTCGGCCATAGGGAATGGAAGACCAGCAGGAAGAGTAGTGCAAGAAAGATAGTGCAGGGGTCCCCTGTGGTCATCCCCCTGCAAAACAGATACACTGCTTTGAGTACTGTTGGGGGGGATGACTCATCAGGGGAGGGCAGCAGCAGCCAAGTTCATGGCACCGTGGCTGGCTCTGCTGCACAGAAGGGCAGGAAAAAGATTGGGAGCGCGATAGTGATAGGGGATTCGATGGTGAGGGGAATAGATAGGCGTTTCTGCGGCCGCAACCGAGACTCTAGGATGGTATGTTGCCTCCCTGGTGCAAGGGTCAAGGATGTCTCAGAGCGGGTGCAGGACATTCTGAAATGGGAGGGAGAACAGCCAGTTGTCGTGGTGCACGTTGGTACCAACGATATAGGTAAAAAAAGGGATTTGGTCCTACGAAAAGAATTTAAGGAGCTAGGAGCTAAATTAAAAAGTAGGACCTCAAAAGTAGTAATCTCGGGATTGCTACCAGTGCCACGTGCTAGTCAGAGTAGGAATCGCAGGATAGCGCAGATGAATACGTGGCTTGAGCAGTGGTGCAGCAGGGAGGGATTCAAATTCCTGGGGCATTGGAACCGGTTCTGGGGGAGGTGGGACCAGTACAAACCGGACGGTCTGCACCTGGCCAGGACCAGAACCAATCTCCTAGGGGGAGTGTTTGCTAGTGCTGTTGGGGAGGAGTTAAACTAATATGGCAGGGGGATGGGAGCCTATGCAGGGAGACAGAGGGAGACAAAAATGAGGCAAAAGCAAAAGACAGAAAGGAGATGAGGAAAAGTGGAGGGCAGAGAAACCCAAGGCAAAGAACAAAAAGGGCCATTGTACAGCAAAATTCTAAAAGGACAAAGGGTGTTAAAAAAGCAAGTCTGAAGGCTTTGTGTCTTAATGCAAGGAGTATCCGCAATAAGGTGGATGAATTAAGTGTGCAAATAGATGTTAACAAATATGATGTGATTGGGATTACGGAGACGTGGCTCCAGGATGATCAGGGCTGGGAACTCAACATCCAGGGGTATTCAACATTCAGGAAGGATAGAATAAAAGGAAAAGGAGGTGGGGTAGCTTTGCTGGTTAAAGAGGAGATTAATGCAATAGTTAGGAAAGACATTAGCTTGGATGATGTGGAATCTATATGGGTAGAGCTGCAGAACACTAAAGGGCAAAAAACGTTAGTGGGAGTTGTGTACAGACCTCCAAATAGTAGTAGTGATGTTGGGGAGGGCATCAAACAGGAAATTAGGAGTGCATGCAATAAAGGTGCAGTAGTTATAATGGGTGACTTTAATATGCACATAGATTGGGCTAGCCAAACTGGAAGCAATACGGTGGAGGAGGATTTCCTGGAGTGCATAAGGGATGGTTTTTTAGACCAATATGTCGAGGAACCAACTAGGGGGGAGGCCATCTTAGACTGGGTGTTGTGTAATGAGAGAGGATTAATTAACAATCTCATGATGCGAGGCCCCTTGGGGAAGAGTGACCATAATATGGTGGAATTCTGCATTAGGATGGAGAATGAAACAGTTAATTCAGAGACCATGGTCCAGAACTTAAAGAAGGGTAACTTTGAAGGTATGAGGCGTGATTGGCGAATGATACTGAAGGGGTTGACTGTGGATGGGCAATGGCAGACATTTAGAGACCGCATGGATGAATTACAACAATTGTACATTCCTGTCTGGCGTAAAAATAAAAAAGGGAAGGTGGCTCAACCGTGGCTATCAAGGGAAATCAGGGATAGTATTAAAGCCAAGGAAGTGGCATACAAATTGGCCAGAAATAGCAGCGAACCTGGGGACTGGGAGAAATTTAGAACTCAGCAGAGGAGGACAAAGGGTTTGATTAGGGCAGGGAAAATGGAGTACGAGAAGAAGCTTGCAGGGAACATTAAGGCGGATTGCAAAAGTTTCTATAGGTATGTAAAGAGAAAAAGATTAGTAAAGACAAACGTAGGTCCCCTGCAGTCAGAATCAGGGAAAGTCATAACGGGGAACAAAGAAATGGCAGACCAATTGAACAAGTACTTTGGTTCAGTATTCACTAAGGAGGACACAAACAACCTTCCGGATATAAAAGGGGTCAGAGGGTCTAGTAAGGAGGAGGAACTGAGGGAAATCTTTATTAGTTGGGAAATTGTGTTGGGGAAATTGATGGGATTGAAGGCCGATAAATCCCCAGGGCCTGATGGACTGCATCCCAGAGTACTTAAGGAGGTGGCCTTGGAAATAGCGGATGCATTGACAGTCATTTTCCAACATTCCATTGACTCTGGATCAGTTCCTATCGAGTGGAGGGTAGCCAATGGAACCCCACTTTTTAAAAAAGGAGGGAGAGAGAAAGCAGGGAATTATAGACCGGTCAGCCTGACCTCAGTAGTGGGTAAAATGATGGAATCAATTATTAAGGATGTCATAGCAGCCCATTTGGAAAATGGTGACATGATAGGTCCAAGTCAGCATGGATTTGTGAAAGGGAGATCATGCTTGACAAATCTTCTGGAATTTTTTGAGGATGTTTCCAATAAAGTGGACAAAGGAGAACCAGTTGATGTGGTATATTTGGACTTTCAGAAGGCTTTCGACAAGGTCCCACACAGGAGATTAATGTGCAAAGTTAAAGCACATGGGATTGGGGGTAGTGTGCTGACGTGGATTGAGAACTGGTTGTCAGACAGGAAGCAAAGAGCAGGAGTAAATGGGTACTTTTCAGAATGGCAGGCAGTGACTAGTGGGGTACCGCAAGGTTCTGTGCTGGGGCCCCAGCTGTTTACATTGTACATTAATGATTTAGACGAGGGGATTAAATGTGGTATCTCCAAATTTGCGGATGACACTAAGTTGGGTGGCAGTGTGAGCTGCGAGGAGGATGCTATGAGGCTGCAGAGTGACTTGGATAGGTTAGGTGAGTGGGCAAATGCGTGGCAGATGAAGTATAATGTGGATAAATGTGAGGTTATCCACTTTGGTGGTAAAAACAGAGAGACAGACTACTATCTGAATGGTGACAGATTAGGAAGGGGGAAGGTGCAGCGAGACCTGGGTGTCATGGTACATCAGTCATTGAAGGTTGGCATGCAGGTACAGCAGGCGGTTAAGAAAGCAAATGGCATGTTGGCCTTCATAGCGAGGGGATTTGAGTACAGGGGCAGGGAGGTGTTGCTACAGTTGTATAGGGCCTTGGTGAGGCCACACCTGGAGTATTGTGTACAGTTTTGGTCTCCTAACTTGAGGAAGGACGTTCTTGCTATTGAGGGAGTGCAGCGAAGGTTCACCAGACTGATTCCCGGGATGGTGGGACTGACCTATCAAGAAAGACTGGATCAACTGGGCTTGTATTCACTGGAGTTCAGAAGAGTGAGAGGGGACCTCATAGAAACGTTTAAAATTCTGACGGGTTTGGACAGGTTGGATGCAGGAAGAATGTTCCCAATGTTGGGGAAGTCCAGAACCAGAGGTCACAGTCTAAGGATAAGGGGTAAGCCATTTAGGACTGAGATGAGGAGAAACTTCTTCACCCAGAGAGTGGTGAACCTGTGGAATTCTCTACCACAGAAAGTAGTTGAGGCCAATTCACTAAATATATTCAAAAGGGAGTTAGATGAAGTCCTTACTACTCGGGGGATCAAGGGGTATGGCGAGAAAGCAGGAAGGGGGTACTGAAGTTTCATGTTCAGCCATGAACTCATTGAATGGCGGTGCAGGCTAGAAGGGCTGAATGGCCTGCTCCTGCACCTATTTTCTATGTTTCTATGTGGCCTCCTCGAGCCTGCTCTGCCATTCAATGAGATCATGGCTGATTTACCGCAGCTCCACTTTCCCGCCCAATTCTCAAATTCCTTGATTCGCTTGGTGTACAAAACATAACCTCCTTGAACTGTCTAATTTTACAATTGTAAACCTTCTCTCCGGTTTTGAAGACCTTCCCAAGCCTTCTGAAAATCTTCTTCAAAGGCTTCACAAAACCATTTAATATAATTAAACGATGTTTGACCTTAAATAATTAAAAAATATCCCAAAGAAAGTCCTATTTTAGGTGACATGACCAACCAAAGTGACCACGTTGGCCCAAATGGATCATTTTCAAAAATGTAATTCAACTAAATGGGCAGATTTTACAATTCATTTGTTTTACAAAAATGACTTCTAATTATTAATTTCACGTTTTTCTTCTCCTCGCATTTAGATCATGGGCTTGACTCCCGAAACAAGTGCTCTACCCCGAGCTATGTCACGGTAGGTGAGCCCCAGGAGGGCAAGAGAAAACACTTCAAGGACACCCTCAAAACCGCCTTGAAAAAATGTAACATCCCCACCGACTCTTGGGGGAATCCCCGGCCCAACACGGAATCCCCGGCCCAACACGGAATCCCCGGCCCAACACGGAATGCCCGGCCCAACACGGAATCCCCGGCCCAACACGGAATCCCCGGCCCAACACGGAATCCCCGGCCCAACACGGAATCCCCGGCCCAACACGGAATGCCCGGCCCAACACGGAATCCCCGGCCCAACACGGAATCCCCGGCCCAACACGGAATCCCAGGCCCAACACGGAATCCCAGGCCCAACACGGAATCCCCGGCCCAACACGGAATCCCCGGCCCAACACCGCTCAAAGTGAAGGAGGAGCATCCGGAAAAGCAGCGAACACTTCGAATCTCTTCGCGGGAGCACGCGGTAGCCAACCAGAAATAGCGGAAGGAGCGTACAACAAATCAAACACCCCACCCATCCGTCCCTTCAAACAGCGTCTGCCCCACCTGTGACAGGGTCTGTAGATCCCGCATTGGTCTCATCAGTCACCTGAGAACTCATTGCAGTGTGGGAGCAAGTCATCCTCGAGTCTGGGGGGCTGCCTAAGAAGGAGAGGAGATCATGGGCAGTGATAACATTAACAATCCAAAAAATCACAATATATTATTCTCGATCTAATACAAGGGTATTTATTTAGATGCACCTTGCTGTAAGTGTATGTTTGCAAGGACTAATCTTTTCATTTTAGAATGGCTTACCACCCCCTACTAACACTTGCTAACTTTTAGTCACCAATATCTCCTCCTTTGGTTTGGCGTCCACTTCTTCCTCTCATCTGCGAGGTTTTTCTACGTTAAGGCGTTATATAAATACCAATTCTTATTGTAAAATACAAGAATTCACGTAGACGATTAATTTGCAGTAATATGAAAACAAACAAAGATACATTTAGATGGAGAAAATGTCCAGATAAACTCGAGTTTCATTCAAAGGGATTTATTTTTCATGCACAAATCTCCTTTTACAAGTAAAATGTTGTTGAAATAAAATAGTCGAGACATACAGATCCTAGTGTTGGATCCACAGAGTAATCTGTTGCAATGGACAAGCAGATCTCCAGTGCAATTAAAGAAAGACTTGCATTTATTTTGCGCCATTCACGTCCCCCGGATGTCTCAAAGCGCTTTACAGCCAATGAAGTACTTTTGGAGTGTAGTCACTGTTGTAAACGCAGCAGCAAATTTGCGCACAGCAAGCTCCCACACACAGCAATGTGATAATGAGCAGATCATCTGTTTTTGTTACGTTGATTGAGGGATAAATATTAGCCCAGGACACCAGGGAGAACTTCCCTGCTCTTCTACGAAATAGTGCCGTGGGATCTTTTACGTCCACCTGAGAGGGCAGACGGGGCCTCGGTTTAACGACTCATCCAATTGCTCTCAGGTAGTCCAGAGATCTGTAATATGTGGCGTTTAGCTCTTGAGATGGAGCTGTTTAACCTGGCCTGACTTTAAGATCACAGCTCCTGTGGAGAAGTGGCCCATACAGGTACATCACAAGGCAGCTACTTTTACATCACCGCCTTTAAGGAGTGGCCAGATTGCCAAGGTCAGAAAAACCAGCAGGAAATAACCTGCTTTGCTTCTTTTCATATCTCTCAATGCCCTTACCTGTCAAGCAAATTCTTATTTAAATGGAGAGAGGCTACAGAATGCTGCGGTAAAGTGATCTGGGGTCCTTGTACATGAAGCACAAAAAGTTAGTACACAGGTACAGCAAGTGATCAGGAAGGCAAATGGAATGTTGGCCTTTATTGCAAGGGGGATGGAGTAGAAAAGCAGAGCAGTCCTGCTCCAACTGTACAGGTATTGGTGAGACCACACCTGGAGTACTGCGTACAGTTTTGGTCTCCGTATTTAAGAAAGGATATACTTGCATTGGAGGCTGTTCAGAGAAGGTTCACTCGGTTGATTCCTGAGATGAAGGGGTTGCCTTATGAGGAAAGGTTGAGCAGGTTGGGCCTGTACTCATTGGCGTTTAGAAGAATGAGAGGTGATCTTATTGAAACATATAAGATTCTGAGGGGGGTTTGACAGGGTAGATGCTGTGAGGATGTTTCCTCTGGCTGGAGAAGTCTAAGACTAGGGGTCACAGTCTCAGAATCAGGGATCTGGCATTTAGATATGAATTGATGAGCAATTTCTTCATTCAGAGGGTTGTGAATCTTTGGAATTCTCTGCCCCAAAGGGCTGTGGATGCTCAGTCGTTGAGTATATTCAAGGCCGAGATAGATTTTTGGACACTAAGGGAATCAAGGGATAGAGCGAGAAGGTGGATTTGAAGTAGAAGATCAGCCATGATCTTATTGAATGGCGGAACAGGTTCGAAGGGCCGATTTCCTGCTCCTATTTCTTATGCTCTTAATACAAAGGCAAAATACTGTGGATGCTGGAAGTCTGAAATAAAAACATAAAATGCTGGAAGTAGTCAGCGGGTCGGGCAGCATTAGCGGAGAGAGAAATAGAGTTAACGTTTCAGGTCGATGACCTTTCGTCAGAACTGGAAAAAGTTAAGAGATACAACAGGTTTTAAACAAGTGTGGAGGCAGGGAAAGCAGAGAGAGGAGGAACGAGCAAAGGGGGAGGTCTGTGATAGGGTGGAAGGCAAGCGAGATTACCATCTCCTTTTGCTTCAGACGTTTTGTTATTTAATCACAAAAGATGGGCCGAAGGGCCTGCTCCTGCTCCTATTTACGGTCTTATGCTCTCCAAACTTGGGGAGGGGGGTCGTAAGTACTATGTAACGAAGTAAAAGCTACAGTAAATCAGCTGTGGCTCAGTGGGTAGCCCCCTCCCCTCCGAGACAGAAGGTTGTGGGTTCAAGTCCCACTCCAGAGACTTGAGCACATAAATCGACACTGACACTCCAGTGCCGTACTGAGGGAGTGCTGCATCGCTGGAGGTGAGACGTTAAAAACCGAGGCCCTGTCCGCTCCCTCAGCTTGACAGAAAAGATCCCATGGCCACTATTTCGAAGAAAGAGCGGGCGGGGTTGTACCGGGTGTCCTGGGGCCAATATTTATCCCTCAATCAACATCACTGAAACAGATTATCCGTTCATTATCACATTGCTGTTTGTGGGAGCTTGCTGTGCGCAAAACTGGCTGCCGCGTTTCCTACATCAGGGCAGTGACGACACTTCAAAAAAAAAGTGCTTCGTTGGCTGTAAGCTGCTTTGGGTGGTCGTGAAAGACACTGTAAAAATGACAGTCTTTCTTTAAATGTATTCTTGTGGTTTTTCAAACAAACAAACCCCCCCCCACACACACACAGGAGTCCTGCAGCTCTGCTTGTCAAAAGCAGCCAAGAGGGGAGCAGAGCTGTGGGGCAGGGCCAGGGGCTGGAGGTCTTCTCCAAGGAAGGGAAGAGAGGGGGAGCCAGGTCCCAGACACACACACACACACAGGGCAGGGGCAGGGCCAGGGGCTGGAGGTCTTCTCCAAGGAAGGAAAGAGAGGGGGAGCCAGGTCCCAGACACACACACACACACAGGGCAGGGGCAGGGGCTGGAGGTCTTCTCCAAGGAAGGGAAGAGAGGGGGAGCCAGGTCCCAGACACACACACACACACAGGGCAGGGGCTGGAGGTCTTCTCCAAGGAAGGGAAGAGAGAGGGAGCCAGATCCCAGACACACACACACAGGGCAGGGGCAGGGGCTGGAGGTCTTCTCCAAGGAAGGGAAGAGAGGGGGAGCCAGGTCCCAGACACACACACACACACAGGGCAGGGGCAGGGGCTGGGGGTCTTCTCCAAGGAAGGGAAGAGAGGGGGAGCCAGGTCCCAGACACACACACACACACAGGGCAGGGGCAGGGGGTCTTCTCCAAGGAAGGGAAGAGAGGGGGAGCCAGGTCCCAGACACACACACACACACAGGGCAGGGGCAGGGCAGGGGCTGGGGGTCTTCTCCAAGGAAGGGAAGAGAGGGGGAGCCAGGTCCCAGACACACACAGGGCAGGGGCAGGGCCAGGGGCAGAGCATGTGTCCCAGAGAGTGTGCCGGATGCATCGCGGTTTCACTCTTCCCCGTCATCTTCTTCTGCGTGGTGGCCAATCTTCTGCTTTTCTTCCCAAACTGGAGCCTGGTGTACATCCAGGAGCAGCACCTGACGGTGGAGGTGCTGTACCTGGGTGGAGCGGTGGGAGGAGGCTTCCTGGTGAGAGCGGGACGGGACGGGACCCCCTCCCCTCCCCTCCCCATGGGACGGACGGACGGACCGGACGGGGACGGGGACGGGGACGGGACCCCCTCCCCTCCCCGTGGGACGGACGGGAACGGGGACGGGACCCCCTCCCCTCCCCTCCCCATGGGACGGACGGACCGGACGGGGACGGGGACGGGGACGGGACGGGACCCCCTCCCCTCCCCTCCCCATGGGACGGACGGACCGGACGGGACGGGACCCCCTCCCCTCCCCATGGGACGGACCGGACGGGGACGGGGACGGGGACGGGACCCCCTCCCCTCCCCATGGGACGGACGGGACGGGACGGGACGGGACCCCCCCCCTCTCCATCGGACGGACCGGACGGGACGGACGGGACGGGACGGGACCCCCCCCCTCTCCATCGGACGGACCGGACGGGACGGACGGGACGGGACGGGACCCCCTCCCCTCCCCTCCCCATGGGACGGACGGGACGGGACGGGACGGGACGGGACCCCCCCCTCCCCGTGTCCATGTTGTTTCTCGAGCCACATCTTGTCCGGCGGCTGAGGGCGGGAGGCGCCCAACAATGTCACTTTTATATCTCCCTCCCTCCCCAAAATCTCCCTTTCATCACAACTTCTACTTTTAATCTTATGTTCAAGTTTAAACTCTTACTGCTTTCATTTGGCTTTTTAAAAAAAAAACAGTTAATTTTCCCCATATTTGTATTTCTTGACAATTTTATCGTTAGTTTGGCGATTATAAAGTTTAATTTGAATTTCTTGACGTTTTTATCCAGTTAATTTATCTTATTTATATGTTTCATTTGACATTTTTTTTATCCCGTTAGTCTTCCTTTATTAATGTTTACATTTGTAATTCTTGGCATTTTGAATCCAGTTTAGTTCATCTCATTTACTTTTCATTTGTAATTATTGTCTTTTTTAAATCCAGTTTTCCTCATTTATGTTTAATTTGAATTTCTTGAATAATATAAATTGACGGGATAAAAATGTTTATTTTTGTATTGCTTGACATTTATCTCCAGTTAATTTTCCCAAAGTTATATTTTTGGACGGTTACTCCCATTTATCTTTATTAATGTTTAATTGGAATTATTGACAGTTTTTATCCAGTTAGTTTATCATTAATAATGTTTAATAAGCATTTTAAAGTTGGTTTATAGTTATTAATGTTTAATTTGAATGAATTGAGCATTTTTAATCCAGTTAGTTTGTTATTAATGTTTAACTTGAATGAATTGAGCATTGTTGTGTTATTTTGACTGGTGTGACAGGCTTTGTGTCTCACTCACGGCCTGTTGTTGTCGAGAGACTTTGATTTTCCGATGTGATGGCGGCGGCCCGGTGAGCCGACCGTCTCCCCGAGGGGATTTATTGTGCCCCCCAGGGGGAGGCCGCCCTTTGCTGAGGTGATTGCCGGCCCCGTTCCCCCGCCATTGCCGGGCCCCGGGCGGCCTCCCCTCCCCTCCCGCCCGCCGCCATTTTGTTCCCAGCCTCCCTGGGCCTCCATCACTTGACATCTTTTTCCTAGCTCACCCATCTGGCTCTCACCGCCAAGGATTTACAAAGGAAGGCCTCGCATTCCTACAGCGCCTTTCACACCCTCGGGACCGGCCCAAAGCGCTTTGGAAAGAAACAAATTTCATTTCTATAGCGCCTTTCACGCCTTCATTTTGTTGCAAAGTGCTTTTAGATACAAAGAAATTGCATTTCTATAGCGCCTTTCATGCCCTTGACGTCTCAAAGCGTTTTAGAAAAAAAAGACATTGCATTACAATAGAGCCTTTCACGTCCTCAGGTCGTCACAAAGCACTTCAGAAAGACTTGCATTTAGATAGCGCCGTTCACGCCCTCATGACATCCCAAAGCGCTTTACAGCCAATGAAGTACTTTTTGGGGTGTAGTCACTGTCATAATGTGGGAAACGCGGCAGCCAATTTGTGCACAGCAAGCTCCCACACACAGCGGTGTGATAATGACCAGATCAGCTGTTTTTGTTTTGTTGATTGAGGGGTAAATATCGGCCCCAGGACACCGGGGAGAACTAACCCCTGCTCACCTTCCAAGAGTATCCGTGGGATCTTTTACATTTGCCCGAGAGAGCAGACAGCGCCCTGGTTTAACGTCCTGTCTGAAAGTCGGCACCTCCGACAGTGCGGCGCTCCCTCAGTACTGCCCCTCCGACCACTCCCTCAGTACTGCCCCTCCGACAGTGCGGCACTCCCTCAGTACTGCCCCTCCGACCACTCCCTCAGTACTGCCCCTCCGACCACTCCCTCAGTACTGCCCCTCCGACAGTGCGGCGCTCCCTCAGTACCGCTCCTCCGACAGTGCGGTGCTCCCTCAGTACCGCCCCTCCAACCACTCCCTCAGTACTGCCCCTCCGACTGCGCGGCCCTCCCTCATTACTGCCCCTCCGACAGTGCAGCACTCCCTCAGTACCGTCCCTCCGACAGTGCAGCACTCCCTCAGTACCGCCCCTCCAACAGTACGGTGCTCCCTCAGTATCACCCCTCCGACAGTGCAGCACTCCCTCAGTGCTGCCCCTCCGACAGTGCGGCGCTCCCTCAGTACTGCCCCTCCGACAGTGCGGCGCTCCCTCAGTACTGCCCCTCCGACAGTGCGGTGCTCCCTCAGTACTGACCCTCCGACAGTGCGGTGCTCCCTCAGTACTGACCCTCCGACAGTGCGGTGCTCCCTCAGTACTGACCCTCCGACAGTGCGGTGCTCCCTCAGTACTGACCCTCCGACAGTGCGGCGCTCCCTCAGTACTGCCCCTCCGACAGTGCGGTGCTCCCTCAGTACTGCCCCTCCGACAGTGCGGTGCTCCCTCAGTACTGACCCTCCGACAGTGCGGTGCTCCCTCAGTACTGCCCCTCCGACAGTGCGGTGCTCCCTCAGTACTGCCCCTCTGACAGTGCGGTGCTCCCTCAGTACTGCCCCTCCGACAGTGCGGTGCTCCCTCAGTACTGCTCCTCCGACAGTGCGGTGCTCCCTCAGTACTGACCCTCCGACAGTGCGGCTCTCCCTCAGTACTGCTCCTCCGACAGTGCGGTGCTCCCTCAGTACTGCCCCTCCGACAGTGCGGTGCTCCCTCAGTACTGACCCTCCGACAGTGCGGTGCTCCCTCAGTACTGACCCTCCGACAGTGCGGTGCTCCCTCAGTACTGACCCTCCGACAGTGCGGCGCTCCCTCAGTACTGCCCCGCCGTCAGTGCGGCACTCCCTCAGTACTGCCCCTCCGACAGTGCGGCACTCCCTCAGTACTGCACTGGGAATGTCAGCCTAGATTTTTATACTCAAGTCCCTAGAATGGGCGCTTGAACCCACGACCTTCGGACTCAGGTGAGCCACAGCTGACACGACAGCCAATGACGCAGTTTTGAAGTGCCGTCGCTGTCGTAACGTAGGAAGTCCGGTAGAAAATGCGGCAGCCAATTTGTGCACAGCAAGCTCCCGCAGCCATGTGATAATTACACCGGATATACGGCACAGAAACAGGCCGTTCGGCCCAGCCAGTCCATGCCCGCGTTTATGACCCACTCGAGCCTCCTCCCCTCTTTCCCCATCTAACTCTATCAGCTTAACCCTCGATTCCCTTCTCCCCCATATACTTGTCCAGCCTCCCCTTAAATACATCGATACTATTCGCCTCAACCGCTCCCTGTAGCAGCGAGTTCCACATTCTCACCGCTCTCTGGGTAAAGAAGTTTCTCCTGAATTCCCCATTGGATTTCTGGATGACTATCTGATATTGATGGCCTCTAGTTATGCTCTTCCCCACAAGTGGGAACATTCTCTCTGTATCCACTCCATCAAAACCTTTCATCATTTTATAGACCTCGATTAGCTCACCCCTCAGCCTTCGTTTTTCAAGCGAGAAGATCGGTATACCCAGATAATGACCAGATAATCTGTTTTAACGATGTTGGTTTCCTTTCTTGTGATTTTATGTCAATGCTCTTATGTTTCAATCACTCCAAAGTACACATTCTCGCCAATCACCTGTATAAAGGAATCCCTCCAAATCCTTTCTTTAATCTGTTAGTGGGTGACTTACATTGATAACCCCTTATCCAGACTCGCCCACAAGTACACACAGTTGCTCTGCATCCACCCTATCGAACCCTTCATCATTTTCACCACCTCTATCAGTCAGAGCAAAAACACCCCTTCCTTATCGTGTTTTTCTGGATATGTACATGAGGAGTCCACACTTAAAGATTGTTGCATAATCCATGTTGTGCAAGTTTATAATATGATAAACTATTGATCACCATGCAGCGCAATCGATAAATGTACAGTGCTAATCGATTTATACCTCTTAATAAGCTACCCATTTGCTGTCACTTACTTATTTTTATTTCCTGCTTTGTTTTTGCACAGGTTTTGTTCCCGGCCATGCATTTCTTAGCAATAAGCAAAAAGCAATATTGTGGAGAAAGATGTGGGGTGAGTTGGCAGCTAGCTTTACAACTGTGCACTGCCGTAATAAATACATTACATTTGTCTTTGCTTCTGTCACATTAAGAATATCGAGTAAAGTTCTAAACTTCTGTTTATAAAAAGGTACGTATAAATCAGGGTGATTTTAGTCAAAATTAGTTTTGGTGTTCTAGAAGGCCAACAGGCTACACTTAGAAAGTTTTGAGAGAGTAATGTCTCCATGCTAAATCGTTCTTCCCACCACTCTACACACTCAGCGCATAATCCAGGCCGATACTCCCAGTGCAGTGCTGAGGGAATGCCGCACTGTCGGAGGGGCAGTACTGAGGAAGCGCCGCACTGTCGGAGGGGCAGTACTGAGGGAGCACCGCACTGTCGGAGGGGCAGTACTGAGGGAGCGATGCACTGTCGGAGGGGCAGTACTGAGGGAGCGCCGCACTGTCGGAGGGGCAGTACTGAGGGAGCGATGCACTGTCGGAGTACAGTGCCGAGGAAGTGCCGCACTGTCGGAGGGGCAGTACTGAGGGAGTGCCGCACTGTCGGAGGGGCAGTACTGAGGGAGCGCCGCACTGTCGGAGGGGCGGTACTGAGGGAGCGCCGCACTGTCGGAGGGGCAGTACTGAGGGAGCGCCGCAGTGTCGGAGGGGCAGTACTGAGGGAGCGCCGCACTGTCGGAGGGGCAGTACTGAGGGAGCGATGCACTGTCGGAGTACAGTGCCGAGGAAGCGCGCACTGTCGGAGGGGCAGTACTGAGGGAGTGCCGCACTGTCGGAGGGGCAGTACTGAGGGAGTGCCGCACTGTCGGAGGGGCAGTACTGAGGGAGTGCCACACTGTCGGAGGGGCAGTACTGAGGGAGCCTTGCACTGTCGGAGGGGCAGTACTGAGGGAGTGCCACACTGTCGGAGGGGCTGTACTGAGGGAGCGCCGCACTGTCGGAGGGGCAGTACTGAGGGAGTGCCGCACTGTCGGAGGGGCAGTACTGAGGGAGCGCCGCACTGTCGGAGAGGCAGTACTGAGGGAGTGCCGCACTGTCAGAGGGGCAGTACTGAGGGAGCCCTGCACTGTCGGAGGGGCAGTACTGAGGGAGTGTCACACTGTCGGAGGGGCAGTACTGAGGGAGCCTTGCACTGTCAGAGGGGCTGTACTGAGGGAGCGCCGCACTGTCGGAGAGGCAGTACTGAGGGAGTGCCGCACTGTCGGAGGAGCAGTACTGAAGGAACCCTGCACTGTCGGAGGGGCAGTACTGAGGGAGTGCCGCACTGTCGGAGAGGCAGTACTGAGGGAGCCTTGCACTGTCGGAGGGGCAGTACTGAGGGAGTGCCGCACTGTCGGAGGGGCAGTACTGAGGGAGTGCCACACTGTCGGAGGGGCAGTACTGAGGGAGCCTTGCACTGTCGGAGGGGCAGTACTGAGGGAGTGCCACACTGTCGGAGGGGCAGTACTGAGGGAGCCTTGCACTGTCGGAGGGGCTGTACTGAGGGAGTGCCGCACTGTCAGAGGGGCAGTACTGAGGGAGCCCTGCACTGTCGGAGGGGCAGTACTGAGGGAGTGTCACACTGTCGGAGGGGCAGTACTGAGGGAGCCTTGCACTGTCGGAGGGGCAGTACTGAAGGAGCCCTGCACTGTCGGAGGGGCAGTACTGAGGGAGTGCCGCACTGTCGGAGGGGCAGTACTGAGGGATTGCCGCACTGTCGGAGGGGCAGTATTGAGGGAGCGCCGCACTGTCGGAGGGGCAGTACTGAGGGAGTGCTGCACCATCGGAGGAGCAGTACTGAAGGACTGCCGCTCTGTCGGAGGGGCAGTACTGAAGGACTGCCGTACTGTCGGAGGGGCAGTACTGAGGGAGTGCCGCACTGTCGGAGGGGCAGTACTGAGGGAGTGCCGCACTGTCGGAGGGGCGGTACTGAGGGAGTGCTGCACTGTCAGAAGGGCAATACTAAGGGAGACATCATCATTGGCGATCCCTCGAAGCGAGTGTGACTTGCTTCCACACCAAAAAGGATGAGTTCACAGGTGTTTCAATGAAGGACCTAATATTCCGGATCCCGAACTACATCCTGAAGGGTGGAAGATGCCTGTGGGTGGATTGTTTTAACGTGGGGTGACCGTTGCACACCAGCCACCACACGGGCTTGACAGAGTGAGGTCTGGGTCCAGTGACAAGGGTTAACCAGGACGACTGGAGACCTGCTCTGCTGCACGGACCCAGTGAGCACACATATCGCACAGTGTGGGCTGGGTCCGTGCTGCCCCTGGGCCCTCGCCTCTCCTGGGCCCCTGGATATTTACATGCATCCTAACACCTGGAGGGCAATAGGCAAATTCTAAAAAGCTACATTTTTTTCTGCATCTCTCCTGCCTTCCCTCTTTAAGATCTTCCTGTCGTTGGCTCCCAGTCGAGGACAATCAGACAACCTGCTTAGAGGTCAGGAGCTGCCCAGGAGGATTGCAGGGTCCGGGAGAAACCTGCTCCAGGCAGCAATCGAGAACTCACCCAGTGGGGTAACAGGGGGTAACATTGCCAACTCCCCCATTGTTATTTTAGGTATGGGAGCTCAATAACCATCAGCCCTGTAGAATTTACCAATATCTCGCAAAGATTCCAGGTACCTTTCCCCTACAGAGGAGAAGAATCCCTTTCTGGGTTTTTAAAATGAGTTTAAAGGGGCAGACGCAGCCTGCGGGGGATAAAAGGGGATGCATTCATGGAGACCCCCCCCCCCCCAGTGTTTGGGCTCATAGGAAAGGGAATTCAAAATGGAGCTAAATTACAGAAGTTTGAGATCCCCTAAACATCTATGGGAAGGAGCATATCAATTTTAAGATTCTACAACATTTTGGCTGCAAAAAAAAAAGTTACCAAATACAGGAGGTGGGGCCAAATTCGTGTATTAAAGACCCCAGACTGTCTGGGGGAACTATTCACCCTCTAAGAGATAATCGAATTACCCAATCAAGCACAATGGAAATCATGGTCAAGAAACTGGACAATTCTAAAATAATGCAAAACCAGTGATAGCACACTCTCACATACTGCTGACAAAGGAGACATTTGAAAATCAGTGGACAGAACAGTTCAAACAGAGCCCAAGAGATTTGATGGAAGATAACGGAGCCTTTTTTTTGGAATATATCTATCCCCCAGTTTTTACAAGGAAAGAGCAGCAAGGAGCAGCACGCAGACTAGCAGAACACAGAAACTAGCAGAAGATAGGAGAGAAGCAGAGCACAGACTGGAACACAGACACAAGCAGCCGGAGCTGGGGAGTGAAGAAATGGAGCAATGAAGGAAACTACTAGAACTCATCTCGAACTGACTGAGCACGAGGCCCACGAAATGGAAGAACTGACTGAGCACGAGGCCCACGAAATGGAAGGTTGTCAGCAGCCAAATTGACAAACCCGGGCTACTACAACCAGCGAAACGACCAACCGAAACCAAATCAGCAAAACCTGAAGAATCGACCTTTATTTCCACTCTACAATCTACTTCGGAACGACCAACGGATGAGAAATTACCAAAAGGGACTAACTAAACTATTCCTAACCAAAGAAAGTGGGTATTTACCCCATACATCCAAAACGCAACTTACCGCATCAACGGATGCACCCCAACCGAAGACTACGCAGTCCGAAGTCCTCTCCTCCGTCCGGGGTACGGCTCGCCTAGAAGGCCAAGTGCAGCGAACCCCGAAACCACGATTCACCGGCAACTGTCTAAAGGGATTGGTGAACATAGCCCCTGAACCCTCAGAGCTATAACTTAGTTAGTTAGGGGAATTGGGAGCGGGGAGGCTGGGATAACTTGTGTAAATGTATCTGCATTCTCCTCTTTACCCCATTTAGAGTTTAAGCTGTATTCTTTTCCCCACAGACTGTAATTGGACAATTTATTCAATGTGTTGTACCCTTCAGTGTGTATTGGTCTGTGTGTGTGTTATTAAAGGTGTGCCTTTTTACTTCTTTTTAAACACAATAAAGCCATACCTGCTTCCTACCTTGAAACCGATTGTCTGTCCAAGTCTGTCACAGTCCCTTCATAATTCCAGTGTCTAGAACCAAGGGTGTGGGAGCGATTCGGAACCACTCATATAAGGTCAGAAGGGAAAGCTGACCCCCTGAAAACCACCCCTTACAGCCCGCTGAACTTAATATATTCTAAGAAAACTGAAGAGATAATTTCTAACATGTGTGCGACAAGTAAATGGGCATCATCAGTCAGAGACCAAGGACAATATCCTTGGGCAACAACCATGTATTGCAGCTAACTCCCTGAGACCTTTTGTGCGATTTTAGTGACACAATACACATTTATAGTAGCAGAAGCTGCATTCCCTCAATAGCATCAATGCACATCTTAGCAATCACACAAAAAAATCTGAGGGAGCGCCGCACTGTCGGAGGGGCAGTACTGAGGGAGTGCCGCACTGTCGGAGGGGCAGTACTGAGGGAGTGCCGCACTGTCGGAGGGACAGTGCTGAGGGAGCCCCGCACTGTCGGAGGTGCAGTACTGAGGGAGTGCCGCACTGTCGGAGGGGCAGTACTGAGGGAGTGCCGCACTGTCGGAGGGACAGTGCTGAGGGAGCGCCGCACTGTCGGAGGGGCAGTACTGAGGGAGCGCCGCACTGTCGGAGGGGCAGTACTGAGGGAGCCCCGCACTGTCGGAGGGGCAGTACTGAGGGAGTGCCGGTCGGAGGGACAGTGCTGAGGGAGCCCCGCACTGTCGGAGGGGCAGTACTGAGGGAGTGCCGCACTGTCGGAGGGGCAGTACTGAGGGAGTGCCGCACTATCGGAGGGACAGTGCTGAGGGAGCCCCGCACTGTCGGAGGGGCAGTACTGAGGGAGCGCCGCACTGTCGGAGGGGCAGTACTGAGGGAGCCCCGTACTGTCGGAGGGGCAGTACTGAGGGAGCCCCGCACTGTCGGAGGGACAGTGCTGAGGGAGTGCCGCACTGTCGGAGGGGCAGTACTGAGGGAGCCCCGCACTGTCGGAGGGGCAGTACTGAGGGAGTGCCGCACTGTCGGAGGGACAGTGCTGAGGGAGCCCCGCACTGTCGGAGGGGCAGTACTGAGGGAGTGCCGCACTGTCGGAGGGACAGTGCTGAGGGAGCACCGCACTGTCGGAGGGGCAGTACTGAGGGAGTGCCGCACTGTCGGAGGGACAGTGCTGAGGGAGCCCCGCACTGTCGGAGGGGCAGTACTGAGGGAGCCCCGCACTGTCGGAGGGGCAGTACTGAGGGAGTGCCGCACTGTCGGAGGGGCAGTACTGAGGGAGTGCCGCACTGTCGGAGGGACAGTGCTGAGGGAGCCCCGCACTGTCGGAGGGGCAGTACTGAGGGAGCGCCGCACTGTCGGAGGGGCAGTACTGAGGGAGCCCCGCACTGTCGGAGGGGCAGTACTGAGGGAGCCCCGCACTGTCGGAGGGACAGTGCTGAGGGAGTGCCGCACTGTCGGAGGGGCAGTACTGAGGGAGCGCTGCACTGTCGGAGGGGCAGTACTGAGGGAGCCCCGCACTGTCGGAGGGGCAGTACTGAGGGAGTGCCGCACTGTCGGAGGGACAGTGCTGAGGGAGCCCCGCACTGTCGGAGGGGCAGTACTGAGGGAATGCCGCACTGTCGGAGGGACAGTGCTGAGGGAGCCCCGCACTGTCGGAGGGGCAGTACTGAGGGAGCCCCGCACTGTCGGAGGGGCAGTGCTGTGCGCAAATTTGCTGCTGCGTTTCCCACATTACAACAGTGACTACACTCCAAAAGTACTTCAATGGGTCTAAAGCACTTTGAGACCTCAGGTGGTCGTGAAAGGCGCAATATAAATGCAAATCTTTCTTTGGGCCTCACTTTAATGGTATTTCAATGTAAAAGTTGGGATTTTGTTTAACAATGTCGTGTACTTACTGTCTTGCAGATGTGTCTCTCAGTGCTGTTTGCCCTCATTAGTGTTCTGGGTGCAACCTACTGCTTTGGTATCTCTGCGTTGGGCTTGATTTACGGACCCTTCTGTCAGCATTCCCAAGGTTCCCGCGACTTAAAATGGGGAAGACCCTTTGAAGATAACCTCACGGAATTCGGGTAGGAGTGGGGAATGGTTTGAACGAACGGTCTCCTGGCTTAGCTTGCGTTTCTTCTTCTTTGATTATAAATCATCTTCTACTTTTCCCTTTGGCGATCTTCCCCTGGCGAGCTGCCAAAGGATGTAGCCACGAGGGGGACCTGTTGCCTGTCCTCTCTGCTAATGCCAACCTTGAGTTTCGGAGGAAAGATGGCTTACTACAATTATACAGGGCCCTGGTGAGACCACACCTGGAGTATTGTGCACAGTTTGGGTCTCCTTACCTAAGGAAGGATATACTTGCCATAGAGGGAGTGCTGCGAAGGTTCACCAGACTGATTCCTGGGATGGGGGGATTGTCCTATGAGGAGAGATTGAGCAGACTAGGCCGATATTCTCTAGAGTTTAGAAGAATGAGAGGTGATCTCATTGAAACATACAACATTCTTACAGGGCTTGACAGGGTAGATGCAGGGAGGATGTTTCCCCCCGGGCTGGGGAGTCTAGAACCAGGGGTCACAGTCTCAGGATAAGGGGTCGGCCATTTAGGACTGAGATGAGGAGAAACTTCTTCACTCAGAGGGTTATGAATCTTTGGAATTCTCTGCCCCAGAGGGCTGTGGAGGCTGAGTCTTTGAGTATATTCAAGGCTGAGATCGATAGATTTTTGAATATTACGGGAATCGCGGGATATGGGGACAGTGCAGGGAAGTGGAGTTGAGGTCGAAGATCAGCCATGATCTCACTGAGTGGCAGAGCATGCTCGAGGTGCCGAATGGCTGACTCCTGCTCCTAATTCTTGTGTTCTTAACCTTGAGATGGTCGCCCTCGGAGGTGACCCTCTTGTTTTTCTCTGGGAAGCAACTCGCGTATACTTAACATAGAAAATAGGTGCAGGAGTAGGCCATTCGGCCCTTCGAGCCTGCACCACCATTCAATGAGTTCATGGCTGAACATGCAACTTCAGTACCCCATTCCTGCTTTCTCGCCATACCCGTCTCTGCACAACAAGAAGGCAGAGGTGGAGAGGGCAGTGTAACCAGAGATACCACTCTGGATTCCGTCACATGTAATGCAGCTCACTACCATATCTACCACTGCTTCAGAACGAGGTCGTCACAAAAACCACACACACTCCCATCCCCCGTGTCCAGGATTAGTACAGATGAGTATTTGGTACAACGTGTGGCTCTCCTCTTGGTTTCTTCCTGAATGGCCAGCACCACCGGGTGTCGATGAAGTCTATATTTGTACCGTCATGGACAGGTTGCTCATTTGAGTAACTATTGCACCGCGAGGAGGGGCTAATGATCATTGTGCTCCGTCTTTCTGATTCTGACGTGTCAACTGTTGAAATATCACAACCAGCTCAATCTTTCCACGTCTCCGGTTTTGGTTGGCTGGAAAACTTTACCGATGAAAATCTGTTTTCTTTCCCTAAATTGGCTCCAAATTTCACTTCCAAAATGGAATTTAGAAATCAGAAGGAAAGATCCAGACAAAAGCTTTAAAATCTGATTTATCTTTTTCACAAAATAATCGATGGTCGTGTTCTCTTGCACCGGTTATTGTTCTGCTACAGTGGAACGGGCTAAAAGTCTTAAAGTTAGAAAGGCTAATTGCTGTAAGTCTGATGTCCCTCAGAATTTAACTGCACGTTGGTTGGGGAACTCCCTAAATTGTAAAATGCTTTGGACTGCTTTGGACCTTAAAGGGATAGCACAGAGTACTTTTCTAAATGGTGAAAGGCTAAAAACAGAAGGTCCAAAGGGACTTGGGGGGGGTCCAGGTACATCGATCATTAAAAGCCTTTATAGCTCGAGGGCTAGAATACAAGGGGGTAGAAGTTATGCTACAGTTGTACAAAGCCCTGGTTAGACCACACCTGGAGCACTGTGAGCAGTTCTGGGCCCCACACCTCAGGGAGGGTATATTGGCCTCTGAGGGAGTGTGGCGTAGGTTTACCAGAACTGTACCCGGACTGCAAGGGTTAAGCTACAAGGAGAGATTACACAAATTAGAGTTGTATTCCCCGGACTATAGAAGGTTAAGGGGTGATTTGATCGAAGTTTTCAAGACATTAAGGGGAGCAAATTGGGTAGCTAGAGAGAAACGATTCCCGCTGGTTGGGGAGTCTGGGACTAGGGGCACAGTCTAAAGATTAGAGCCAGACCCTTCAGGAGTGAAATTAGGAAACACTCCTACACACACAGGACGGGAGAAGGTTGGAACTTTGAAAACGGCAATTGGTGCTGGGTAGTTGTTTATTTTAAATAAGGGATTGACAGATTTTCGTTAACCAAAGGTATTAAGTGATATGGGGCAAAGGCGGGTTTATGGAGTTAGGTCGCAGATCCCATTAAATGGCGGAGCAGGCTCAAGGGGCTGAATGGCGACCTGTTTCTATGTCTGGCTGCGTGTTTTGGCACAGTTCAGATTCACCAGCACTAAGTAACTGGCTCATTCTAAAGATTATTTTGTGCATCCGTAACCAAGCGTGGCTGTGATATTTGTCTATGATTGTAAAAGCATGTATCTAAGTACACAGTGTTTTATGTAATTTTACACCATCCTTTCTAATCTGTTCTGTCCAGGCCTGGCAGCTACCTGTTCAATCAAACGCTATGGAGTCAATGCATCGAGCCAAAGAACATTGTCCTCTTCAATCTGGTGTTGTTCACCGTACAGCTGGGTTCCAGTGCCATTGAAGTCTTCTTGTGTTTCATCCAGATGATCAACGGTCTGGTTGGATGCATCTGTGGGGAGCGCAGGTAGAGGACCAGTTCTTCTTTTGATTTGTTCCTGGGATGTAGGCGTCGCTGGCAAGGCCAGCATTCTATTGCCCGTCCCCAATTGCTCTTGAGAAGGTGGAAGTGAGCTGCCTTCTTCAGCCTGTGCCGTCCGTGTGGTACAACGTCTGCAATCCAGCAACCTCGGGACCGAGACCGTTCCGGTTTTCCGGATTCTGTCAGATTTCGGACCTTGCTGTTGGTGCTCGTCGCCGCCGCTGATTCTCGGCACCCCAGCGCTGCATTTTCTGCCGGTTTCCTCGTCCCTCGATGTCACCATCTTGGCCGCCTCAAAAATGTCCGGTTTTGGGGGCAGCTGGATTAAAGATGTTGTACCTGTACTTCTTTGTGGCAGTTTGGGACAACGGAGTGTCTCGCTGGGCCATTTCAGAGGGGCAGTTAAGGGTCAACCACATTGCTGTGGGTCTGGAGTCACATATCGGCCAGACCAGGTAAGGACGGCAGATTTCCCTCCCTAAAGGGGCATTAGTGAACCAGATGGGTTTTTACGACAATCCGTGGGTTTCATGGTCACCATTACTGACACTGGCTTTTTATTCCAGATTTATTTAATTAACTGAATTTAAATTCCCCGGCTGCCGCGGTGGGATATGAACTCGGGTCTCTGGATCATTAGTCCCGGTCTCTGGATTACTAGTCCAGTAACATCACCTAGCCTACCGTACCCTGTAAAATGGGGTATATTTAGTGTCATGCAGGCAGAATAATATATTTAGCATGGATTAAATGACATTAAATTGTCCAGTGTTGTCACTTGGCTTAGTTAATGAGTCGATACCAATTCCCTGCAGAATAAATAAAATCAGACTCGGTGTTGAGCCAATATGTTGCGTGTGCAATATACTTAATGTGTCACTGTGTAGTACACCCCACCCCACCCCCACCCCCACCCCACCCAATGGAAGCCCTGTATCTACCAGTACTTTCATCCTAGTGTCATACAGCTCAAAATACTTGCTCCGTGCATGTTGGAAGGACAGAATCGATAATTGTTGCAGTAAATTTCAAGCATCTGCCCACTATGTTTTACAGAAATCCTGGAGATGGCACGGCTGCATAGGGACGGGAGGAGTCGATTCAGCCCCCTCGAGCCTGGTTCCCCCATTCAATTAGATCATGGCTGATCTGTATCTCAACTCCATTTGCCCGCTTTGGTTCCATAACCCTTAGCACCCCATGCCAAACAAAAATCTGTCTATTGCGGCTTTGAAATTTTCACTGACATTCAAAGGCGATGCGAGAAGATAAGTTTTTACGTAGCGACTGGTTATGATCTGGAATACGCTGCCTGAGAGGGTGGTGGAGGCAGACTCAATCGTGGCTTTCAAAAGGGAGTTGGATAAGTAGCTGAAGGATCAATATCTGCGGGGAAAGGGCAGGCGGGTGGGACGGGCTCAATCGACTGAATGGCCTCCTTCCATGCTGTAACCATTCCGTGATTCTGTGACCCCCCCCCCCCCCTCCCCAGCCTCGACAGAGTTTGAGTTCCACCACCCTGTGTGTGAAGAAGTGCTTTCTCACATCACCCCGTGAACGGCCTGGCTCTGATATTAAGGTTACGCTCCCTTGTTCTGGACTCATAAGAGCATAAGAAATAGGAGCAGGAGTAGGCCATACGGCCCCTCGAGCCTGCTCCGCCATTTAATACGATCATGGCTGATCTGATCATGGACTCAGCTCCACTTCCCTGCCTGCTCCCGACTTCCCCCACCAGAGGGAATAATTTCTCTCCCATCTACCTTATCAAATCTTTTAATCACTTTAATACCTTTACCTAACAAAAATCTATCAATCTCACTGTTATAATGAACTGATTATATTGTATTGTAACCTATTTAATGGTCTATGTGTAAATGGTGAATAGATCAGACACAGAACACATGTCAAAGCATGAGTAGATGCTTGCCTTTAATGATTCATTTTGTTTTATGATTTTTTTTGATTCTGAATCTACTTTATCTTCTCTCCCTTTCCACATCGTTTCCTGTTATTCTCCCTCAAGTTCCCTTCCCCACTCTCGATGCTTTCTCTGTTGAGCCAGGCAGCCCACATCTCTCTTTCCTCGCTCATCTTCATTGCTCTCTGCTTCCCTTCCCGTGTTTGATTAGGTAGCTGCCAAAACTCACTTTCACAGCCACCTCTCTTTCCTCAGCCACTGCCTCCGACTTAGTCCAGGTGGATTCCATCCTTTCTCTCCCACGATTGGAGATCTCTGCCATGTTCCTCGAACCACCGCTCTGGCCGGTTCCTGGGATCCACGCTACGCGCCGCCGCACGCACGCACGCTCCCTCCGTCCGTCTCTCTTCAGCAGCAGCGACTCACTCTGTCTCCGAGCTGTCCTGGTCGGCAGTTCCTCGCCCCACAACCCCACCTTCCCTGCCTCTGTACTTGCTTAATAACCTGCTGCGTCTCGAACCATTGCCGGTTCTGACCAAGGGTCAGCGACCTGGAACATTAACTCTTGTTTCTCTCTCCGCAGACGCCGAGTGTCCCCGGCGTTTTCTCTCATTTATTTTCGCCCTGATACTAATTTGTTCTGTTGCTGCAGATCCTTTGCCAGTCCAGTGAGCGGAGCACTCAGCGATTGCAGATTTAAACTCCTCACTCTACAATCGATCTATAATCACCTCACTCTATAATCAAACTGAGGAAACTGCACACCTTTTCATCAGGAGACATTGGGTTGCCACAGTGTCATCAGACACTAACAAAAATGCCGCCCTTTTTAAGCGGGGCATAACTAATAAAAAGCTACGGCAAAAAACAAAGGAAACATATACAATTAAATAATATCAGCAGTGTTCACTGTACCCTTCAGTCACTGCGCTGCCCGTCGGTCGCAGAAAGCCTCAAGCGTCCCAAAGGACGCCCCACGCTCCTTCTCCAGGGCCACGGGCAGGTTCGCAGAAGATCTGCAGGCAGTCGCCACCACACTGACGCTCCAGCTAAGCCGTGTGGCGATCCATAATCATAGATTGGTTACAGCACGGAAGGAGACCGTTCGGCCCGTCAAGCCCGTGCCGAATTAGAAACATTTCATTCACATTATAAACACCCACCCAAAAAAAAACAACTGGAGATTCCTATCCAATCACCAAAAAGGAAAATCAGCCCAAAAATCAACTCGATGATAGAAGCATTATCGATGACTAAAAACACCGACAGCAGCCAGTCACAATCAGTCAGTCAGCACAGAATCCCGGGTTGCTTCTGAACAGATGCGCCCAGCGACACAGCAAGTCCCGATTCTAGTCCCAGTGAACCTCGCTTCGGGATCAGCCTCAGGCCGGGGCTGATGAGTGCGAGGATGGTTCTCCTCCTGCAGCAGGGTTTGTCGGGCTATAACCAGATTTCTTCTCTCCTCTTCCACATAACCCCGCCGATGACCAGAGCAATCCGGGCGATGGAGAACCCACGCCTGCACAGGGGAAAAAATCGCGCGCCCGCCTGAAAATTTGAACAGGGCCGCACAGCCAGTTTAAAAAAAAAACACAATTGAGAGGGAACATTGTTCCATGGGCTGTGGGCGGCCACCTTAGCCAGGCCCGCGAACAGGTCCTTCGACTTGCCTCCGCACCGCTTGACCAAAGGTCAGAGGCGGGGCTGGGGGGGGACTGAGGTGGAGCCAGAAGTTGAGGAGCAGTCCAGGAAGTTCTGTCTGCAAGCTGGGATTTATGAAGTTCACTACGGTACCTACAATCACGTCCGTTTGCTTTCTCTCCTTACAGAAGACCACAAAGGTGAATAGATGAGCCGAGAAGATATGCTGCAACCAACGTTCGATTAATAGACTGTTCCTTCCTCGCCCACCACCAAATATGTTAACATTTCTGTACAGTTAAATGCGTTGTCACACCACATAAAACTACTCGGGAAAAAAAATCTTGTCCCAGTACCTGTGTAAATGTTCCATTAAACAGCGAGACACGATCTAGTTAATGGTCTTGATTTCATTTTAGTTTTCGCAATGCCTACTTTAGTTAGTGCTCCATTTCCCATAATCATCGTCGCCTCTTCAGGTTGCCTTCTCTGGCTCTGAGCTGAGCTGCCCTGAGGCTGTTGGCGCAGTTCACCTGCCCGTCCGGCAGGAGGCGCCCTTCAGCACATAGAGCGATTATTATTTTGGACGCGACTGCCACCCATGAGATGAAGTAAAGATAGACACATATTTATATAGCGCCTTTCACGACCACAGGATGTCTCAAAGCGCTTTACAGCCAATGAAGTGCTTTTTGAAGTGAAGACACTTGGAATGTGGGAAACATGGCAACCAATTTGCGCACAGCAAGCTCCCACACACAGCAGTGTGATAATGACCAGATAATCTGTTTTAGTGTCATGATTGAGGGATAAATATTGACCCCAGGACACCGGGGAGAACTCCCCCTGCTCCTCTTCGAAATAGTGCCGTGGGTTCTTTTATGTCGACCTGAGGGAGCAGACGGGGCCCCGGTTTAACGTCTCATCTCAAAGACGGCACCTCTGACAGTGCAGCGCTCCCTCAATACTGCCCCTCCGACAGTGCAGCGCTCCCTCAGTACTGCCCCTCCGACAGGGCGGCGCTCCCTCAGTACTGGCCCTCCGACAGTGCGGCACTCCCTCAGTACTGCACCTCTGACAGTGCGGCGTCTATCAGTACTGCACCTCCGACAGTGCGGCACTCCCTCAGTACTGCCCCTCCGACAGTGCGGGACTCCCTCAGTACTGCCCCTTCGATACTACGGAGCTCCCTCAGTACTGCCCCTTCGATACCACGGAGCTACCTCAGAAGTGCCCATCCAACAGTGCGGCGCTCCCTCAGTACTGCCCCTCCAACAGTGCGGCGCTCCCTCAGTACTGCCCCTCCGACAGTGCGGTGCTCCCTCAGTACTGCCCCTCCGACAGTGCGGGGCTCCCTCAGTACTGCCCCTCCGACAGTGCAGCGCTCCCTCAGTACTGCCCCTCCAACAGTGCGGCGCTCCCTCAGTACTGCCCCTCCGACAGTGCGGCGCTCCCTCAGTACTGCCCCTCCGACAGGGCGGCGCTCCCTCAGTACTGCCCCTCCGACAAAGCGGCACTCCCTCAGTACTGCCCCTCCGACAGGGCGGCACTCCCTCAGTACTGCCCCTCTGACAGTGCGGCACTCCCTCAGTACTGCCCCTCTGACAGTGCGGCCCTCCGACAGTGCGGCGTCCCTCAGTACTGCCCCTCCGACAGTGCGGAGCTCCCTCAGTACTGCCCCTCCGACAGTGTGGAGCTCTCAGTACTGCCCCTTCGACAGTGCGGCGCTCCCTCAGTACTGCCCCTCCGGCAGTGCGGCACTCCCTCAGCACTGCCCCTCCGACAGTGCGGCGCTCCCTCAGCACTGCCCCTCCGACAGTGCGGAGCTCCCTCAGTACTGCCCCTCCGACAGTGTGGAGCTCTCTCAGTACTGCCCCTTCGACAGTGCGGCGCTCCCTCAGGACTGCCCCTCCGGCAGTGCGGCACTCCCTCAGCACTGCCCCTCCGACAGTGCGGCGCTCCCTCAGCACTGCCCCTCCGACAGTGCGGCGCTCCCTCAGGACTGCCCCTCCGACAGGGCGGCCCTCCCTCAGTACTGCCCCTCCGACAGTGCGGTGCTCCCTCAGTACTGCTCCTCCGACAGTGCGGCGCTCCCTCAGTACTGCTCCTCCGACAGTGCGGCGCTCCCTCAGTTCTGCTCCTCTGACAGTGCGGCGCTCCCTCAGTACTGCCCCTCCGAAAGTGCGGCGCTCCCTCAGTACTGCCCCTCCGACAGTGCGGCGCTCCCTCAGCACTGCCCCTCCGACAGGGCGGCACTCTCTCAGCACTGCCCCTCCGACAGGGCGGCACTCCCTCAGTACTGCCCCTCCGACAGTGCGGCGCTCCCTCAGTACTGCCCCTCCGACAGGGCGGCACTCCCTCAGTACTGCACCTCCGACAGTGCGGCGCTCCCTCAGTACTGCCCCTCCGACAATGCAGGGTTCCCTCACTACTGCCCCTCCGACAGTGCGGCGCTCCCTCAATACTGCCCCTCCGACAGTGCAGGGTTCCCTCACTACTGCCCCTCCGACAGTGCGGGGCTCCCTCACTACTGCCCCTCCGACAGTGCAATGCTCCCTCAGTACTGTCCCTCTGACAGTGCGGCACTCCCTCAGTACTGCCCCTCTGACAGTGCGGCACTCCCTCAGTAATGGCCCACCGATAGTGCGGGGCTCCCTCAGTACTGCCTCTCCGACAGTGCAGGGCTCCCTCAGTACTGCCCCTCCGACAGTGCGGCACTCCCTCAGCACTGCCCCTCCGACAGGGCGGCACTCCCTCAGTACTGCCTCTCCGACAGTGCGGCGCTCCCTCAGTACTGCCCCTCCGACAGGGCGGCACTCCCTCAGTACTGCACCTCCGACAGTGCGGCGCTCCCTCAGTACTGCCCCTCCGACAATGCAGGGTTCCCTCACTACTGCCCCTCCGACAGTGCGGCGCTCCCTCAATACTGCCCATCCGACAGTGCAGGGTTCCCTCACTACTGCCCCTCCGACAGTGCGGGGCTCCCTCACTACTGCCCCTCCGACAGTGCAACGCTCCCTCAGTACTGTCCCTCTGACAGTGCGGCACTTCCTCAGTACTGCCCCTCTGACAGTGCGGCATTCCCTCAGTAATGGCCCTCCGATAGTGCAGGGCTCCCTCAGTACTGCCTCTCCGACAGTGCGGGGCTCCCTCAGTACTGCCCCTCCGACAGTGCGGCGCTCCCTCAGTACTGCCCCTCCGACAGTGTGGCGCTCCTTCAGTACTGCCCCTCCCACAGTGCGGCACTCCCTCAGTACTGCCCCTCCGACCATGCGGCACTCCCTCAGCACTGCCCCTCCGACAGTGCGGCACTCCCTCAGCACTTCCCCTCCGACAGTGCGGCACTCCCTCAGCACCGCCCCTCCGACAGTGCGGCGCTCCCTCAGTACTGCCCCTCCGACAATGCAACGCTCCCTCAGTACTGCCCCTCCGACAGTGCGGGGCTCCCTCAGTACTGCCCCTCCGACAGTGCGGCGCTCCCTCAGTACTGCCCCTCCGACCGTGCGGCGCTCCCTCAGAGCTGCCCCTCCGACAGTGCGGCACTCCCTCAGCACCGCCCCTCCGACAGTGCGGCACTCCCTCAGCACCGCCCCTCCGACAGTGCGGCACTCCCTCAGCACCGCCCCTCCGACAGTGCGGCACTCCCTCAGCACCGCCCCTCCGACAGTGCAGCGCTCCCTCAGCACTGCCCCTCCGACAGTGCAACGCTCCCTCAGTACCGCCCCTCCGACAGTGCGGGGCTCCCTCAGTACTGTCCCTCCGACAGTGCGGAGCTCCCTCAGTACTGCCCCCTCCGACAGTGCGGCGCTCCCTCAGTGCTGCCCCTCCGACCGTGCGGCGCTCCCTCAGCGCTGCCCCTCCGACAGTGCGGCACTCCCTCAGCACCGCCCCTCCGACAGTGCGGCAGTCCCTCAGCACCGCCCCTCCGACAGTGCAGCGCTCCCTCAGTACTGCCCCGCCGACAGTGCAACGCTCCCTCAGTACTGCCCCTCCGACAGTGCGGGGCTCCCTCAGTACTGCCCCTCCGACAGTGCGGAGCTCCCTCAGTACTGCCCCCTCCGACAGTGCGGCGCTCCCTCAGTACTGCCCCTCCGACAGTGCGGCGCTCCCTCAGTACTGCCCCTCCGACCGTGCGGCGCTCCCTCAGAGCTGCCCCTCCGGCAGTGCGGCACTCCCTCAGCACTGCCCCTCCGACAGTGCGGCGCTCCCTCAGCACTGCCCCTCCGACAGTGCGGAGCTCCCTCAGTACTGCCCCTCCGACAGTGTGGAGCTCTCTCAGTACTGCCCCTTCGACAGTGCGGCGCTCCCTCAGGACTGCCCCTCCGACAGTGCGGCGCTCCCTCAGCACTGCCCCTCCGACAGTGCGGCGCTCCCTCAGGACTGCCCCTCCGACAGGGCGGCCCTCCCTCAGTACTGCCCCTCCGACAGTGCGGTGCTCCCTCAGTACTGCTCCTCCGACAGTGCGGCGCTCCCTCAGTTCTGCTCCTCTGACAGTGCGGCGCTCCCTCAGTACTGCCCCTCCGAAAGTGCGGCGCTCCCTCAGTACTGCCCCTCCGACAGTGCGGCGCTCCCTCAGCACTGCCCCTCCGACAGGGCGGCACTCCCTCAGTACTGCCCCTCCGACAGTGCGGCGCTCCCTCAGTACTGCCCCTCCGACAGGGCGGCACTCCCTCAGTACTGCACCTCCGACAGTGCGGCGCTCCCTCAGTACTGCCCCTCCGACAATGCAGGGTTCCCTCACTACTGCCCCTCCGACAGTGCGGCGCTCCCTCAATACTGCCCCTCCGACAGTGCAGGGTTCCCTCACTACTGCCCCTCCGACAGTGCGGGGCTCCCTCACTACTGCCCCTCCGACAGTGCAATGCTCCCTCAGTACTGTCCCTCTGACAGTGCGGCACTCCCTCAGTACTGCCCCTCTGACAGTGCGGCACTCCCTCAGTAATGGCCCACCGATAGTGCGGGGCTCCCTCAGTACTGCCTCTCCGACAGTGCAGGGCTCCCTCAGTACTGCCCCTCCGACAGTGCGGCACTCCCTCAGCACTGCCCCTCCGACAGGGCGGCACTCCCTCAGTACTGCCTCTCCGACAGTGCGGCGCTCCCTCAGTACTGCCCCTCCGACAGGGCGGCACTCCCTCAGTACTGCACCTCCGACAGTGCGGCGCTCCCTCAGTACTGCCCCTCCGACAATGCAGGGTTCCCTCACTACTGCCCCTCCGACAGTGCGGCGCTCCCTCAATACTGCCCATCCGACAGTGCAGGGTTCCCTCACTACTGCCCCTCCGACAGTGCGGGGCTCCCTCACTACTGCCCCTCCGACAGTGCAACGCTCCCTCAGTACTGTCCCTCTGACAGTGCGGCACTTCCTCAGTACTGCCCCTCTGACAGTGCGGCATTCCCTCAGTAATGGCCCTCCGATAGTGCAGGGCTCCCTCAGTACTGCCTCTCCGACAGTGCGGGGCTCCCTCAGTACTGCCCCTCCGACAGTGCGGCGCTCCCTCAGTACTGCCCCTCCGACAGTGTGGCGCTCCTTCAGTACTGCCCCTCCCACAGTGCGGCACTCCCTCAGTACTGCCCCTCCGACCATGCGGCACTCCCTCAGCACTGCCCCTCCGACAGTGCGGCACTCCCTCAGCACTTCCCCTCCGACAGTGCGGCACTCCCTCAGCACCGCCCCTCCGACAGTGCGGCGCTCCCTCAGTACTGCCCCTCCGACAATGCAACGCTCCCTCAGTACTGCCCCTCCGACAGTGCGGGGCTCCCTCAGTACTGCCCCTCCGACAGTGCGGCGCTCCCTCAGTACTGCCCCTCCGACCGTGCGGCGCTCCCTCAGCACTGCCCCTCCGACAGTGCAACGCTCCCTCAGTACCGCCCCTCCGACAGTGCGGGGCTCCCTCAGTACTGTCCCTCCGACAGTGCGGAGCTCCCTCAGTACTGCCCCCTCCGACAGTGCGGCGCTCCCTCAGTGCTGCCCCTCCGACCGTGCGGCGCTCCCTCAGCGCTGCCCCTCCGACAGTGCGGCACTCCCTCAGCACCGCCCCTCCGACAGTGCGGCAGTCCCTCAGCACCGCCCCTCCGACAGTGCAGCGCTCCCTCAGTACTGCCCCGCCGACAGTGCAACGCTCCCTCAGTACTGCCCCTCCGACAGTGCGGGGCTCCCTCAGTACTGCCCCTCCGACAGTGCGGAGCTCCCTCAGTACTGCCCCCTCCGACAGTGCGGCGCTCCCTCAGTACTGCCCCTCCGACAGTGCGGCGCTCCCTCAGTACTGCCCCTCCGACCGTGCGGCGCTCCCTCAGAGCTGCCCCTCCGACAGTGCGGCACTCCCTCAGCACCGCCCCTCCGACAGTGCGGCACTCCCTCAGCACTGCCCCTCCGACAGTGCAGCGCTCCCTCAGCACTGCCCCTCCGACAGTGCAACGCTCCCTCAGTACTGCCCCTCCGACAGTGCGGGGCTCCCTCAGTACTGCCCCTCCGACAGTGCGGAGCTCCCTCAGTACTGCCCCCTCCGACAGTGCGGCGCTCCCTCAGTAGTGCCCCTCCGACAGTGCGGGGCTCCCTCAGTACTGCCCCTCCGACAGTGCGGCGCTCCCTCAGTACTGCCCCTCCGACAGTGTGGGGCTCGCTCAGTACTGCCCCTCCGACAGTGCGGCGCTCCCTCAGTAGTGCCTCTCCGACAGTGCGGGGCTCCCTCAGTACTGCCCCTCCGACAGTGCGGCGATCCCTCAGTACTGCCCCTCCGACAGTGCGGGGCTCGCTCAGTACTGCACTGGGAGTTTCAGCCTGGATTTTGATGCTAAAGTCTCTGGAGCGTGGTTTGACCCTGCAAGTGACTCAGAGACGAGATTGCTACCAACTGTTTCACAGCTGACGCCTTGGTGAGGGGAACCAGCAGATCCAAAGGTCCAGGTCTAGTTATTGGTCTGCACTGAGTTTCCTGATGTCGAATGGGTAGGGGTTGGGGCGCCACAATTCAGCTCAGGGTCCCTGGGCCAGGAGAGGGACAAGTGTTGGGGTTTCTGCCCACTGCTCGCCATTCTCCCGCTGGATGTGTGAGCCTCTCAGTGTGGAGGGAGCGGGCTTTAGAATCAAGGAACCCTGTGCCAAACCAGTCGGGGCCCCCGAACGGATCCGGTGATAAGTTGAAGGACCGAGGTAAATGCGATCTTTTTATAGTAACGATCACAGGATGGCATGTGTGAGGATTTGACAGCAGGTTAAGTAGGTAGCATTTGGTACTGTTAGCGAGGAAAACCTAGGGGACCCCAAATTGAGCCAATATTTATCCCTCCACCAACCTGACTTGAAGAAAACATTATCTAGTCATTATTACACTGTTGTTTGTGGGAGCTTACTGTGCGCAAATTGGCATTTCCTGCATTACACTTCAAAAAACTTGCTGGGCTGTAAAGCGCTTTGGGACGTCCTGAGGTGGTGAAAGGAACGGCAGAAATGCAAGTTCTCTCAACACGCCAATCACTTTTGCAAACTTTCCCAAACTTTTTCCTTCTCCTCTCGGGACGTGGGCGACACTATCAAACAGACAGGTTAGTAATCTCGGTGGGGTGGCTTACTGCTTGACAATAACCAGTGCTGTTTAAACTGCTTTTTGAGCCCCACAGTTGTGTGTGGATCGTAGGCAGACTGAACCCTGTCAATAACACTTCCATCCAGCGCCGCACTCGTCTCAATTTCGCCAGCGTCGCATGTTACGCCCCTCCACCGACCAATCACAGAACACGTCGCGAACAATTGAAGTCCAGTTGCCAGGGACGACGAGTTAAAAAAAAAACTTTCATTGAAAAAAATGAACAAACAATTCTTTTTCACGGATAGGATGAGCAATGGTTACTTATGGCTACCTTACGCGAGGTCGAAGGTGAGTAAAAAGGTGGCCCTTTGTCACAAACATGCCCCAGGGGGGCAGAAAGTGACTTGATCAAGAATCGGAGTAAGTCAGTGCAGCTCAGATTGCCACGTGTTAGTTAAAACCCACGCTGCAGCTCAGAATGGCTTGAGTGGAATGTTTTGTCCTGAGAATTGGAAATCTTAATAGTTCCACCCTCCATAAACTTGAGGTCATCCAAACCTCTGCCATCCGTGCCCCTACTCACACCAAGCCCCAATCTCTCCTGTGCTCGCTGACCTACATTGGCTCCCACTTGGGAGCACTGCGTGCAGTTCTGGCCACCATATTATAAAGAGGATATAGAGGCACTGGAGAGGGTGCAGAGAAGATTTCATAGAATCCTAGAAATTTACAGCACGGAAGGAGACCATTTCGGCCCATCGTGTCCACGCCGGCCGACCAAGAACTACCCAGCCTAATCCCACTTTCCCGCTCTTGGTCCGTAGTCCTGTAGGTTACGGCACTCTTAAGTGCACATCCAAGTACTTTTTAAATGTGGTGGAAGTTTTTGCCTCTACCACCCTTTCAGGCCGTGAGTTCCAGACCCCCACCACCCTCTGAGTGAAAAAATTTCCCCCCCCCAATTACTTCAAATTTTACAAGGATGATACCACAAATGCGAGGTTATACACAATCAGGAATGGATGAACAGGCTGGGTCTCTTCTCTTCAAACAAGAAGGCTGAGGGGTGAGCTAATAGAGGTCTTTAAAATGATGAAAGATTTTGATGGAGTGGATACAGAGAGAATGTTTCCACTTGTGGGGAAGAGCATAACTAGAGGCCATCAATATAAGATAGTCACCCAGAAATCCAATAGGGAATTCAGAAGAAACCTCTTTACCCAAAGAATGGTGAGAATGTGGGACTCGCTACCACAGGGAGTGCTTGAAGCGAATTATGCATTTAAGAAAGAAAGAAAGACTTGGATTTATAGAACGCCTTTCACGACCACCGGACGTCTCAAGGCACTTTGCAGCCAGTGAAATACTTTTGAAGTGTAGTCACTGTTGTAAGGTAGGAAACGCGGCAGCCAATTTGTGCACAAGCAAGTTCGCACAAACAGCAATGTGATAATGACCAGATAATCTGTTTTTGTTATGTTGATTGAGGGATAAATATTGACCAGGACACCGGGGATAACTCCCCTGCTTCGAAATAGTGCCATGGGATCTTTTACGTCCACTTGAGAGACCAGTTGGGGCCTCGGTTTAACGTCTCATTCGAAAGGCGGAAGGGGAAGCTAGACAAGCATATGAGGGAGAAGGGAATAGAGGGTTATGCTGATAGATTTAGATGAGGAAAGACGGGAGGAGGCTCGAGTGGAGCATAAACAGCAGCATGGTCTGGTTGGGCTGAACGGCCTGTTTCTGTGCCGTATATCCAATGTAATCCTATGTATTTCAGCAGTGCCACCATTTGAACATTTTCATCCTTATTTTCAAATCGCTCCATGACCTCGTCCCCTCGCCCTCTCCCTACCTCTGTAATCTCCTCCAGCCCTATAATCCCCCTACATCTCCGCGCTCCACCTATTTTGGCTTTTTGAACATCCCCATTTTTAATCGCTCCACTATTGACAGCCGTGCCTTTAGCTATCTATATCTGCGTTCATCTGAATTCTGACGTCTTGAGCAGTCCTGATTATATCTGCTCAGCCATTGGTGGCCGTGCCTTCAGCTGCCTGGGCCCTAAGCTCTGGAATTCCCTCTCTAAACCGCTCCGCCTCTCTACATCTCTTTTCTCCTTAAAACCTACCTCTTTAACCAAGCTTTTGGTCGTCTGCCGTAATTTCTTCTTATGTGGCTCGGTGTCAAATTTATCTGTTTTGTCTTAGACAGATTATCTGGTGATTATCACATTGCTGTGTGGGAGTTTGCTGTGCGCAAATTGGCTGCTGCGTTTCCCACATTACAACAGTGACTTCATTGGCTGTAAAGCATTTTGAGATGTATGGTAGTCGTCAAAGGCGCTCTATAAATCCACGTCTTTCTTTCTCCTGGATGCTATAATGCCCCATATGGAGAATAGCCTGCCAGCACTCGATATTGAGGCACGCACATGAAGAGTGGTCACTTGTGCGGAGGAGTCAGGAAGCACCTGGCTCCCAAGGAACTGTACCACAGCAAGTGCCCCAAGTCATTAGGAAAGAGCAGGTGAAGGAATAGATCATTGCAGCTTGGCCCCTTCAAAATCTGGACCGTCTGGTCTAACACTATATGGGTGGAAAATGATGGCCTGCTCTGTGAAAGCCAAGCACCATTGCAATCTTGCAATACACGTTCTGAAGAGATGTAATAGCGTGAGGAGGGCTTGAAAGAAGTGCTTGTGTTTCATTTGTTCTCGGGATGTGTGCAGCACCAACAAGAGCAACTTTAGTGCTCGTCCCGTTTGCCCCAAGGAGATGGTGCCTTTCTGATTCATAGGGGTTTTATTTACAAATAGGCCTCTTCAGAGAGGGTCAAGGGTCAACCGCATGGATTGGGAGTGGGACTGGAATCACCTGTAGACCAAACCGAGGGGGGTAGGCAGATGAAGGACATTTGTCAACCAGCTTGGTTTTCAACACCAGTCTTTCACACTGCCAGCCAACAAATAGCAGATTTATTGAATTCAGCTTCTGGCCATGTTGGGATTTGAAGTTGCATCCTTTGGATTCACTAGTCGCATAACATAACCACTGCACTAACATAACCCTATTACTACACTAATTGTACCTGTAGGATTATTACGAGAGAGTACTCTACATCCACATACAGTATTAGGAACATGAATGGGCGATTCAGCCTCTCCACCCTGCTGCTCCATTCAATTAGATCTGTACCTCAACTCCATTTACCCACCTTGGCTCCATATACCTTGATGCCCATATCCCTTGTTTTCCCAGCATCAGCTAACGCAATTCTGGTAGTCAGCGTAAAGCAACATGTACAAAATGGACGAAATATGAAAAGTAGTTAAGTTAGCACCCCTCGTCCTCCAGTTTTCTCCTCTTCTGCCTTCTCTTGTCCTGAAGATGTTGGGATACTGTTCCACTGCTTCCAACAGTCCTCGCCTTGTTCAATTGTCCATACTCATGTGTGAGCCTAGATGTTTGATAAACCTAAAAATCTGATAGGATAGACATAGAGAAGATGTTTCCACTTGTGGGGAAGATCAAAACTAAGGGACCATAAATATAAGATAGTTATTAATAAATTCAATAAGGAATTCAGGAGAAACCTCTATACCCAGTGGGTGGTGAGAATGTGGAACTCGCTACCACAGGGAGTGGTTGAGGCGAATAGCATAGATGCATTTCAGGGGAAGCTAGACAAGCACATGAGATGAAGAGGGGTGGGAGGAGGCTGGTGTGGAGCATAAAGCATGGACCAGTTGGGCTGAATGGCCTGTACATTCTGTGTAATCTATGTAATAGACGATTATCGGGATCGTGGAGAGTCCCCCAGCCAAACTTGATCCTCTTTAGACCTGAGATCCTCTCTCAAGTTGCTTGACCTAACATAGAAACATAGAAAATAGGTGCAGGAGTAGGCCATTTGGCCCCTCGAGCCTGCACTGCCATTCAATAAGATCATGGCTGATCATTCCCCCAGCACCCCCCTCCTGCCCTCCCTCCAAACCCCCCGATCCGCCCAGCCACAAGGGCCATATCTAACTCCCTCTCGAATACATCCAATGAACTGGCATCAACAACTCCCCGCGGCAGGCAATTCCACAGGTCAACAACTCTCCGAGTGAAGAAGTCTCTCCCCACCCCAGTCCCAAACGGCCCACCCCCCATCCCAAGACCATGTCCCCCGGCCCCGGACCTCCCCAACATCGGGAACATCCCTCCCACATCCAACCTGTCCAGTCCCGCCAGAATCCTACACGTTTCCACGAGATCCCCTCCCATCCCTCCAAATGCCAGCGAATAAAGGCCCAGTTGATCCAGTCTCTCCTCACATGACAATCCAGCCATCCCTGGAATCAGTCCGGTGAACCTTCGCTGCACCCCCCCAACAGCAAGAACGCCCCATCTCAGATCAGGAGACCAAAACTGAACACAATATTCCAGGAGGCCTCACTAAGGCCCTGTACAACTGCAGTAAGACATCCCCGCTCCTCTACTCAAATCGCCCAGCTATGAAGACCAACATACCACCCGCCCTACCCACCGCCCGCTGTACCTGCACACCCACTCTCAATGACTGATGCATCACGACACCCAGGCCCCGCCGCACCCCACCCCCCCCCCAATCCGCCGCCACCCAGACAATACCCCGCCCTCGTGTTTCTGCCCCAAAATGGATAACCTCACATTTATCCACATTATACTGCATCTGCCATGCATTTGCCCACCCACCCAACCCGTCCAAGTCACCCTGCAGCCCCTCAGCATTGCCCCCACAGCTCACACCGCCACCCAGTTTAATGTCATCCTCAAACTTGGAGATATCACACTCAATTCCCTCATCCAAATCATTCATGTATATTGTAAATAGCTGAGGTCGCAGCACCGAGCCCCACCAGCCACTGCCCGCCACTCCGAAAAGGACCCACCCATCCCGACTCTCTTGCTTCCTGCCTGCCAACCAGCCCTCCATCCACGTCAGCACACCACCCTCAACACCATGCGCCTCGATCTTGCACACCAATCTCCTGTGCGGGACCCCGTCAAAAGCCTTTTGAAAGTCCAAATACACCACATCCACCTATCATAGACTCATAGAATAGTGCAGCACAGAAGGAGGCCATTCGGCCCGTCGAGTCTGTATCAGCTCTATCAAAGAGCAATCCTGTTACTCCCATTCCCCGCTCTTTCCCCACATCCCTGCAGTCATTTCTCCTTCAAGTATTTATCCAATTCCCTTTTGAAGGCTACGATTGAATCTGTATTCACCGACCTATCAGGCAGTGCGTTCCAAATCCTAACCTCTTGTTGCTTAAATGAGTTTTTCCTCATGTCACCCCTGGTTCTTTTGCCGATCACCTTAAACCTGTGCCCTCTGGTTATCCACCCACCAGCCATTGGTAACTGTTTCTCTTTATTTACTCTATCTAAACCTTTCAGGATTTCAAACACCTTGATCAAATCTCCTCTTAGCCTTCTCTGCTCCAAGGAGAACAACCCCAGCTTCTCCCGTCCATCCATGTAACTGTAATCCCTCATCCCTGGAACCATTCTCGTAAATCCCTTCTGCACCCTCTCTAAGGCCTTCACGTCCTGCCTAAAGTGCGGTACCCAGAATTGGACACAGCACTCCAGCTGGGGCAGTAGTAGTGTTTTATGCAGGTTTAGCATAACTTCCTGGCTTTTTATTTAAAAATCATTTAATCTATAGTTTATTTAAGGTTTTTTTTGGTGCCTATTTTCTCCCTCTCCTGAGGTTGCTGATTGGTGGTGAGATATAAGCTCCCCAAGTGGTAAAAGCTGATTTTTTCCATTGCGAGAGGGATGGAGTACAAAAGCAGGGAGGTCCTGCTGCAACTGTATAGGGTATTGGTGAGGCCGCACCTGGAGTACTGCGTGCAGTTTTGGTCACCTTACTTAAGGAAGAATATACTAGCTTTGGAGGGGGTACAGAGACGATTCACTCGGCTGATTCCGGAGATGAGGGGGTTACCTTATGATGATAGATTGAGTAGACTGGGTCTTTACTTGTTGGAGTTCAGAAGGATGAACATTTAAAATAATGAAAGGGATAGACAAGATAGAGGCGGAGAGGCTGTTTCCACTGGTCGGGGAGACTAGAACTAGGGGGCACAGCCTCAAAATATGGGGGAGCCAATTTAAAACCGAGTTGAGAAGGAATTTCTTCTCCCAGAGGGTTGTGAATCTGTGGAATTCTCTGTCCAAGGAAGCAGTTGAGGCTAGCTCATTGAATGTATTCAAGTCACAGATAGATAGATTTTTAACCAATAAGGGAATTAAGGGTTACGTGGAGCGGGCGGGTAAGTGGAGCTGAGTACACGGCCAGATCAGCCATGATCTTGTTGAATGGCGGAGCAGGCTCGAGGGGATAGATGGCCTACTCCTGTTCCTAATTCTTATGTAGGAGCTCACCAGTACCTCATTCGAATGCCAGCCGAAATTGGCATTTCCCAAAATAGAGGACATCATAGCATAAGAAGATAAGAATTAGGAGCAGGAGTCGGCCATACGGCCCCGCAAGCCTGCTCCATTCAATAAGATCATGGCTGATCTTCGACCTCAACTCCACTTTCCTGCACTATCCCCATATCCCGCGATTCTCCTAGAGTTCAAAAACCTATCGATCTCACCCTTGAATATCCACAGCCCTCTGGAGTAGAGAATTCCAAAGATTCACAACCCTCCTAGTGAAGAAATTCCTCCTCATCTGAGTCTTAAATGGCCGACCCCTTATTCTGAGACTATGCCCCCTAGTTCTAGACTCCCCAGCCAGAGGTAAACAACCTCTCCGCATCTACCCTGTCAATCCCCCTCAGAATCTCAGATGATTCAATGAGATCACCTCTCAATCTTCTGAACTCCAGATTATAGGCCCAATCTACTCAATATCTCTTCATAGGACAGCCCCAGGAATCAATCATAGGATCATAGAATCATTGAATGGTTACAGCACAGAAGGAGGCCATTCGGCCCATCGAGCCTGTGCTGGCTCTCTGCAGGAGCACTTCAGCTGGTTCTGCTCCCCTGCCCTTTCCCCGTGGCCCTGCAATTTTTTTTCCTTCAGGTACATATCCAATTCTCGCCCAACACACGCCCCAACACGCCCACTTGCTTTCCAGCAACAGTCACTGGACAGAAACCTGGAACGGGAACTTTGGCTGATATTCTTCTTTCCCTTCTCGAGCCCCGGGGGTTGCTGTGACCCCAGCTGAGAGTGGCGGCTGAGCACCGACTGGGAATATAAGTCCCGTGATCGCACTGGCCTCTGGGGTCCTCGTTCATCACTTAAGGTTCAGGCTGTTATCTCAGTTGATCTGTTCCTGCCCTCTAACATGCTGCATCTTACCCGCTGCACGGGACATGATTCGGCAAAATGCAAAAGTGGACATCAAATCATATTCTTTAGATATATTGTTAATCACTCATTTATTTTCACAGGCTTTTTCGTTGTTATTTTTTCGCTGGTGGATTTTACATATCTCTTAATCGGTAAGTTAAGAAAAAAATCTTAGTTATATACAGATGGATTTACATTTTGTGCCCTGTGTTTTACATGTGATCCCTAACGTAGATCCCAAGTCATCCTACATAATCCAACGCAATTTAAAACCAAAACCATCGCAGTTCAGCCATTAGCTGGAATACAGCTTAATGTTGGATGAAGTGCCATTTCATCCAGGTCCCCAACAAAGACATCAAGCTCCCATTTGGTTTATTGCTAACTGTGACTATTTTGCAGCAATACAATTGTCGATGTGATTATCACAGCAATAGAATAACTTACACAGGATTACATCGATATACGGCACAGAAACAGGCCATTTGGACAAACCAGTCCGTGCCAGCGTTTATGCTACACTCGAGCCTCCTTCCGTCTTTCCTCATCTAACCCGATTTGCATAACCCTCTATCCCTTCTCCCCCATATTCTTGTCCAGCCTCCCCTTAAATGCATCGATACTATTCGCCTCAACCACTCCCTGTGGCAGCGAGTTCCACATTCTCACCACTCTCTGGTGTGATATATTCACAGAGCACAGCACACACAGCTTCCTACATGGCAGGCAGCTCTCTCTCGGAAGCCTCTGGAATCTGCCTGATTCTGTTTATTATTAACCCTGCACTTGCAGTACACAATACGTCCACATCCACAGTGTGAAGCTACAAACATTACAAGCTTACAGACATTACACTTCTCCCTCCTAAATGAAGAAGTTTTTATAACAAACATCATACATAACTTTCATGTTTATACATAACACAGGATATAAACTTTATTTTTTCCATATTTACAAATTTAACTTGACCACTTGTTTTCTGTTTTGAAGAGGATACCTTCGCTCTCAAACAGAACCTTCCAAACATGGTGTCGATTTCACACTCATTCGAGGCTCATCCTGAGGAACGTTTTCCTCCACAGAATTTCCTCGATTTTCATTTGAACTCACTCTAACTTCAGGCTCTTTGTTTTCCTGACTCGGACTCAGACTTTCATTCTGATTCGCTCCTGGAATTGTTTCCAGGACATTGGATTTAGGATTTGCTACTGGTGTATCAAAACTATCTGATGAGTCAGAAATAATTGAACCATTCCCACCTTCAACTCCTCCCATGTCTGTAGGTAAAATATGATCAATATGAACAAACCTAACCTGTCCATTATCAAACATCTTTACCAAATATGTGCGAGGACCACATATCTTCACCACTCTTCCTGGTAACCACTTTAACCATTTATGGTGATGGTTCTTCACTCTCACCTTCTGGTTTAATTTCACACTTCTCTCCTTTACTCTACCTCTATCATGATTCTCTTTCTGTCTTAATTGTGTCTCTTCTACAGACTGCACCAAATTTGGCTTTAACAACGAGAATCTGGTTCGTGGCTGTCGTTTGAGAAACAACTCTGCTGGAGTTCTACCAGTAGTTGTATGATGAGTATTTCGATATGTAATCAAAAAATTAGCCAATTTGTGATCCAATGACAACTGTCGTTTCCTTGGATTTGGATCTAATATTTGTTTTATGAGGGCAGGTTTTACAATTTGTACAGTGCGCTCTGCTGCACCATTCGAAGCAGGGTGATATGGTGGAACCTTGGTATGTTTCACACCATTTTACTCGTGAATTGTGCAAATTCTTCTGAACAAAATTGTGGTCCATTATCCAAAACAATCTCTTCAGGGAGGCCAAATGAAGAAAATAATTTTCGCAAAATGTCCAATGTTTTACTTGTTGTTATTTTCCACATTGAAAACACCTCAACCCACTTCGAATGACTATCAATCACAATGAACAATTGTTGTCCTTCTAACTCAGCAAAATCAATATGTAGCCTTTGCCACACCCTGGGAGGCCATTTCCATGGCTGTAATGGTACTGGTGGTGGTTGCTTGCTTACCGATTGACATGTCGTACACTGACTCACGATGTACTCTATATCTTTATCAAGACCTGGCCACCATAAATAACTGCGTGCAAAACTCTTGGTCAAGCACATTCCCAGTTGCTGGTCATGGAGGTCTCCTAATAATTTGGACCTGAATTTATTTGGTATAACCACTCTTGCACCCCACATGATACAATCTTTATCGACTGATAATTCATTCCTACGAATGAAGAATGGATGTGTATCTTTGTCTGTTACCTGGTTTGGCCATCCATTTGCAATATGCTCATACACCTTTGACATCACTGGGTCACGTTTGTTGCTCTACCAATCTCTTCAGCTCTGACTGGCAGTTCATCAATGTATGAAAAATAAAACACTTCTTCCCTATTGGGTGTAACTTGTGATGGGGAAGGCAATCTAGACATTGCATCAGCATTACTGTGATCAGCTGATCGTCTGTATTCAATATCATATGTATATGCTGACAAAATCAAAGCCCATCTCTGCATTCGGGCTGCAGCTAATGTTGGAACTGGGGACTTTGGATGGAGGATTGCTGTTCGGGGCTTATGGTCCGTAACGATGGTAAACTTACGACCATACAAGTATTTGTGAAACTTCTTGACCCCAAAAATGAATGCCAAAGCTTCCCTTTCAATTTGTGCATAATTACTCTCACTGGCACTGAGAGTGCGTGAAGCAAAAACAATTGGTCTCTCCTCCCCACTACGTGATACATGAGAGATCACTGCCCCAACTCCATACGGTGAGGCATCACATGCTAGCTTAATCTCCTTAGATATGTCATAGTGAACTAACATGGTGCTCTCTACCAATTTACTTTTACACTCCTTGAATGCTATATCGCATTCTTTTGACCACTTCCAATGGACCTGTTTTTTCAAAAGTTCATTCAGTGGATGTAATACTGTAGCCAAATTTGGTAGGAATTTCCCATAATAGTTCAAAAGACCCAAGAATGAACGAAGTTCAGTGACATTCCTGGGAGTGGGTGCATTTCTAATTGCATCCAATTTTTCCATGGTTGGATGTAAATCTTCTTTGTCTACTCTGTACCCTAAGTACTCCACTGAGTTTTTAAATAACTCACACTTACAAGCAGACACTCGTACTCTGTGCTTCTCTAGCCGTTTGAGGACTTCATTCAATATGTTCTTATGAATTTGCCTATTTGGTGCTGAAATTAGTATGTCATCCAAATAACATACTACCCCTTCAATACCTTGCAAAATCTGGTTCATCACCCCTTGGAATATGGCAGGAGCAGAAGACACTCCAAATGGTAGCCTATTAAATTGATATAGGCCTAGATGAGTATTTATAGTCAAACATGACTTGGACTCCTCATCTAGTTCAAGCTGTAAGTAGGCATTCGTAAGATCCAGTTTTGAGAAGATCTGACCACCTGTCAGTGTTGTGAACAAATCTTCTATATTCGGCAATGTATTGGGGACATTACCCTCTAGAACCTGGTTTACGGTTACTTTATAATCACCACACAATCTTACCTTACCATCGGACTTAGGTACAACAACAATGGGTGTAGTCCAATTACATTGATCTATCTTTCAAATAATGTTCTCAGTCTCTAGTCTTTTGAGTTCTTGCTCAACTTTCTCCTTGAGTGCACATGGTATGGAACGTGGCTTGTAGTAAACCGATCTAGTGTCCTTCTGTACCCTGACACTCGCCTTGAAGCCTTGGATCGGACTGTCCGTTTCACAGAACACCTTCGGATACTTCTTGCTAACCTCATCCGTTGATGAAAATCTCGCTTCCACACAGAAAATCTTACTCCAATCCAGCTTCAGTGAGCTCAACCAATTTCTTCCTAGTAAGGCAGACTTGTCTCCTTTCACTACTATTAGAGGCAAGTTCTGAAATTGATCTTTATATTTCATCGGTACGGTGATACGACCTACCACAGGAATTTTCTCTCCCGTGTAGCCTCGCAGCTCTATCTTGGATTTCTCCAGTTGGAAATCACACAATTTGTCAAGGTACAGTGACTCCGGTATTACACTCATGGATGCACCCGTGTCAATTTCCTTTGGTATCTTGAATCCCGCAACATCTATGTGGATTTTGATGCTTTCCGAATCGCTGTCCGTTAACCTCGTGCTCCTGATGACGTGTAACTCTAACATCTCCTCGTCCTGTTGTTGTTCTTCCATGCTATGTAGTCTCTTGGAATTTCTACTCATAGCTTTGAACGCTGGACTCATAGCTTTAAAAACTGGTTTACTCTTCAGTCGGCATGCCTTCGCAAGATGCCCAGTCTTTCTGCAGAAGAAACACTCTGCCTTCACTTACACACAACTTTGAGCAATGTGTTGTTCCAGGCACCTATAGCACGGCTTCGACGCTGTGTTAGAATTTGCAGTTTCTGAGACTTTGGGCCCCCACCATCTTTTACTTTGAACCTGCAGGTTGACTGACGACCGTAATTATTACTTAATTCTCGGGAATATTGTTCGGCAATGACCATCAACCTCACTGTCTGATAAGCAATCTCAAAAGTCAAGTCATCCGTCGTCAATAACTTCCTTCTGATCGCATCATTTTTCACCCCACAAACAAAACGATCCCGTAATGCTCGGTTTTGAAAGCTTCCAAAATTACAGTGCATTGATAGCTTTTTTAATGCTACGATGTAATCACTGATACTTTCATCAGCCTTTTGATTCCGAATCCCGAAACGATAGCTTTCAGCAATTTCTAACGGTTTGGGGTTATAGTGCTGCTCCAGCTTCGTTAAAATCTCTTTAAGCGTCGTGTCCTTTGGCTCATCAGACACAAGCAGATTTACAAGGGTTTCGTACAATGCTGGACCCGCCTCTGATAAGAAGATCGCTTTCTTACGTTCCAACACAGCCTGGTTCTGGACTGCATTGTCTGGAACTTCGATTATGTTATTTGCAATGAAATACATTTCTCGCTGATCCACATACGCTTTAAAACATTCCCGGTCGTGTCTATATTCCCCCAAATGTCTGATTACACCTGCCATTTTAATCTCTAGCTATTCACACCGTGTGCTGTATTTTACCTCAGATTTTGTAGCTTTTTTCCAAAGACAGAAACTTCCAAAGTCTCTCTGTCGACTGGCTGAATCCTTCCCCAACAAAATTTAAGCTTTAAATCATCCGAAAAATCCCATCTCATCGCCAAATGTGATATATTCACAGAGCACAAGCACACACAGCTTCCTACATGGCAGGCAGCTCTCTCTCGGAAACCTCCGGAATCTGCCTGGTTTTGTTTATTATTAACTCTGCAGTTGCAGTACACAATACGTCCACATCACAGTGTGGGGCTACAAACATTACAAGCTTACAGACATTATATCTGGGTAAAGAAGTTTCTTCTGAATTCCCTATTTGGTTTTGTGGTGATTATCTGATATTGATGGCCTCTAGTTTTGCTCTTCCCCACAAGTGGAAACACTCTCTCGGAGTCTGCTCGATCAAAACCTCTCATCATTTGAAAGGTCACCCCTCAGCCTTCTCTATTCAAGAGAAGAGAGACCTGGTTTTAGAATTGCAACAGCATAGCAATAGCTGGATTCAGCTTAACACGAATAGAATGCAGTTACAGAATCATACAACACAGAGGAGGATTCGGCCCATTGGGCCTGTGCTGCTTTCTGAAAGAGAAATCCATTTAATCCCCCTCTGCACTGCTCTCCCCACAGCCCCGCAAAGTTTTCCTTTTCAAGTATTTATCCAATTCCCGGTTTCAACATTACTGTTGAATCTGCTTCCACCGCCCTTTCAGGCAGCACGTTCCCGATCATGACAGCTCACTGCGTTACAGAATTCTCGTTCTTTTGCCAATTATCTTAAATCTGTGTCCTCTGGTTACTGACCCTCCACCAGTGGAGACAAATTCTCCTCATTTACTGTCAAAACCCTTCACAATATTGAACAGCTCTAAAAACAAAGTTGTAATGTGTTTGTTCACGGGCTCGTTGCTGAAGAATTGACAGCAACACATCGCTATTAAGAACTAGTTGGTTTATTAGCAAAGGTTTAACAATCACACGACACATTACCAGTTCATCCACCAGGCTCACAACCGCCTGCCCCATCGTGGATCCCCCGGATCCAACTGGCTGGATCCCAAGCTTTGAGGCAGAATTCCAAGCAAGATTTCAGAGGTAACTCTGCGCTGGCACCCAAATACTCACTTTTGTTAGAGTTTTTGATTTGGTTTCAGGATACAATGATTGTGAACCTTAATCTAAATCAGGCATCCAGCTAGAAAGTCACCTTTCAGAATCAAGGCTGTTACAGCTTGGGCTCCCCCCCCCCCACCAACAACCCTTCAATGACCCATAATAGGGCTCACTGGTGAATCTGTGGGATGCCCACTCTGTCCTCCAGTCCTGCCTGAAAGGCTGAAAATAAGGTGTCGTCAGACCCACATATAACAGGCTAAAGCTACTGAGTCGGATTTATTTGCAGGTTAGCTACTACACAGAAGCCACACATCAAATCAAGACATAATACTGAAACAACTAATGAAATCAGGCCATGAGCTAATGTATAACAAAGCACTCTGATTTTTTTTAAAACGAGCCCAAATTCCTACTGTCATAAATTTTAGTAAAAATGTTGGCGGTGCATAAACCAAATGCATAAAATAGTCATTATAGCTGGGTTATTTCTATTGTATTCGTAATAAGGTGAACGAATTAACGGCACAGGCAGCAATGAATGAATATGATATAATTGGCATCACGGAGACATGGCTCCAGGGTGACCAAGGTTAGGAACTCAACATCCAGAGGTATTCAACATTCAGGAAGGATAGACCGAAAGGAAAATAAGGTGGGGTAGCGTTGCTGTTTAAAGAGGAAATTAACACAATAGTAAGGAAGGACATTAGCTTGGATGATGTGGAATCTATATGGGTGGAGCTGCAGAATACCAAAGGGCAGAAAACACTAGTGGGAGTTGTGTTGGGGACAGCATCAAACAAGAAATGAGGGATGCGTGCAGTAAAAGTATAGCAGTTATCATGGGCGACTTTAATCTACATATAGATTGGGCTAACCAAACTGGTAGCAATACGGTGGAGGAGGATTTCCTGGAGTGTATTAGGGATGGTTTTCTAGACCAATATGTCGAGGAACCAACTAGAGGGCTGGCGATCCTAGACTGGATGATATGTAACGAGAAGGGACTAATTAGCAATCTTGTTGTGTGAGGCCCCTTGGGGAAGAGTGACCATAATATGGTAGAATTCTTTATTAAGATGGAGAGTGACACAGTTAATTCAGAGACTAGGGTCCTGAACTTAAGGAAAGATAACTTTGATGGTATGAGACGTGAATTGGCTAGAATAGACTGGCAATTGATACTTAAAGGGTTGACGGTAGATAGGCAATGGCAAACATGCATGAACTTCAACAAATGTACATCCATGTCTGGAGTAAAAATAAAACAGGGACGGTGGCTCAACCGTGGCTAACAAGGGAAATTAAAGACAGTGTTAAATCCAAGGAAGAGGCATATAAATTGGCCAGAAAAAGCAGCAAACCTGAGGACTGGGAGAAATTTAGAACTTAGCAGAGGAGGACAAAGGGTTTAATTAGGAGGGGGAAAATAGAGTTTGAGAGCTACCCTCCAGTCCATAGGAACTGATCCAGAGTCGATAGACTGTTGGAAAATAATCACCAATTTTTTGAGGATGTAACTAGTAGAGTGGACAAGGGAGAACCAGTGGATGTGGTGTATTTGGACTTTCAAAAGGCTTTTGACAAGGTTCCACATAAGAGATTGGTGTGTAAAATTAAAGCACATGGTATTGGGGGTAATGTACTGACGTAGATAGAGAATTGGTTGGCAGACAGGAAGCAGAGAGTCGGGATAAACGGGTCCTTTACAGAATGGCAGGCAGTGACTAGTAGGGTGCTGCAGGGCTCAGTGTTGGGAGCCAAGCTATTCGCAATATACATTAATGATTTAGATGAAGGAATGGAGTGTAATATCTCTAAGTTTGCAGATGACATTAAACTGGGTGGCGGTGTGAGCCATGAGGAGGATGCTAAGAGACTGCAGGGTGACTTGGACAGGTTAGGTGAGTGGGCAAATGCATGGCAGATGCAGTATAATGTGGATAAATGTGAGGTTATCCACTTTGGGGGCAAAAACACGAAGGCAGAATATTATCTGAATGGCGGCAGATTAGGAAAAGGGGAGGTGCAACAAGACCTGGGTGTCATGGTACATCAGTCATTGAAAGTTGGCATGCAGGTACAGCAGGCGGTGAGGAAGGCAAATGGTATGTTGGCCTTCATAGCGAGGGGATTTGAGTATAGGAGCAGGGAGGTCTTACTACAGTTGTACAGGGCCTTGGTGAGGCCTCACCTGGAATATTGTGTTCAGTTTTAGTCTCCTAATCTGAGGAAGGACATTCTTGCTATTGAGGGAGTGCAGCAAAGGTTCACCAGACTGATTCCCGGGATGGCTGGACTGACATATGAAGAGAGACTGGATCAAGTGGGCCTTTATTTACTGGGGCTTAGAAGGATGAGAGGGGATCTCATAGAAACATGTAAAATTCTGACGGGACTGGACAGGTTAGATGCAGGAAGAATGTTCCCGATGTTGGGGAAGTCCAGAACCAGGGGACACAGTCTAAGGATGAGGGGTAGGCCATTTGAGACTGAGATGAGGAGAAACTTCTTCACTCAGAAAGTTGTTAACCTGAGGAATTCCCTACCACAGAGAGTTGTTGATACCTGTCCGTTAGATATATTCAAAAGGGAGTTAGATGTGGCCCTTACGGCTAAAGGGATCAGGGGTTATGGAGAGAAAGCAGGAAAGAGGTACAGAGGTGAATGATCAGACATGATTATATTGAATGGTGGTGCAGGCTCGAAGGGCCGAATGGCCTACTCCTGCATCTATTTTCTATGTTTCTATGTTTCTATGTGACGTATTTTTTTAATTCTGTCTTTCAGCTGTCCGCTTTCTGCATTCTTGCCCCAAAGGACACTTAATTCCCATTTATAATATTGTTTCTGGGTTATTAAATATTTCAATAATGTCGCTGGAGTTTTTCGGAGCATCATATGCCGAATCTTGTATGAAGAACTGGCTGATGCTGTGCAAGATAATTGAGGGTGCCTGGCTTGCTGCAGGTAATTTGAAGTACTGTGGGATAAGAACACCATGGCTCCCATTTGCTCTAAATAAAACTGTTGGTATGATTCTGCTATGGCCCTTTACATCTCCTCTGGAGTCCAGATCCAGCTATTGTTTCTTTCACTGTCCCCTCTTACCTCGCACCATCATGTCTTTTGTCACTTACTCTCTCCTCCCTTCCACCCTATCGCACACCTTCCCTTTGACTCTTTTCTCCCCTTCCCCCCTTCCCCTGCCTCCGTAGTTGTGTAAAACCTTTTCCATCTCTAACTTTTTTCAGTTCTGACAGAAGGCCATCGACCTGAAACGTTAACTCTGTTTCTCTCTCCATAGATCCTGCCTGACCCGCTGAGTATTGCCAGCATTTTGCCTCCATATTCTGGTCACCATATTACAAAAAAATATAGGGGCACTGGAGGGGAAGCAAAAAAGCCTAACCCGCACCAAGCCCCACTCACCAATCTCCCCATGTGCTCACTGACTTACACTGGCTCCCACTCGGAGCATGGCGTAAAGTTCTGGCCGCCATATTATAAAAAGGATATGGGGGCACTGGAGAGGGTGCAGAGAAGATTTACAAGCGAGGGTAACATGCGAGGGTATATCTTTCAGGAAAGGATGAACAGACTGAATCTCTTTTCTCTTGAAAAGAAAAGGCTGAGGGGCGACCTAATAGAGGTCTTTAAAATTATGAAAGGTTTTGATAGAGTAGACACCGAGAGAGTATTTCCACTTTTGGGGGGAGAGCATAACTAGTGGCCATCAATATAAGAAAATCATCAAGAAATCCAACAGGGAATTCAGGAGAATCTTCTTTACCCAGAGAGCGGTGAGAATGTGGAACTCGCTGCCACAGGGAGGGGTTGAGGCGAATAGTATCGATGCATTTAAGGGGCGGTTAGATAGCATATCATCATCATAGGCGGTCCCTCGAACGAGGATGACTTGCTTCCACGAGTTCACAGATGTTTCAATGAAGGACCCGATGTTCCAGTCCTGAACTCCAGTTGAAGGGTGGAAGATGCCTGTGCGTGGATTTTTTTAGCGTGTGGTGACCGTTGCACATCAGCCACCACACGGGCTTGACAGAGCTGGGCCTTAATCCAGTGGCAAGGGTTAACCAGGAGGACTGGAATCGTACTCTGCTGCACGGACCTAGTGTGCACACATATCGCAGTGTGGTCTGGCCCTTGCTAGCCCTGGGCCCTCGGCTCTTCTGGGCCCCGTACCCTCATTCGCCGCACCTCTGACACGATCTCTCGCCGCTCCTCCGCCATGATCTCTCGCCGCTCCTCCGCCACAAACATTTGCCTCGCCTTCGCCACGATCCCTCACCGCTCCTCCACCACGAACATTCGGCGCACCTCCGCCACGATCCCTCACCGCTTCCCACCAAAAAAAACACTCGCCGAACCTCCGCCGCGATCTCCCACGCACCTCTGCACCAAACATTCGCCGAACCTCTGTCATGATCACCCACCAAATCTCAGCCACGATCCCTCATCACACCTCCACCCCGATCACTCATCGCAAATCCGCCACGACCTTCCTGCTGCGCTACTTTACCAGGGCCCCGCCGATGCTCCTGCCCACACTCCAATCGGCGACCTGGGTCCCTTTGACGTCACCCAGTCGCCCACTTCGAAGCCATCGCACATTTGTGTCGGCTCGTGCTGGAAGCTGCAGTGGACGTTCCAGCCCTATTTATAGCCCCGGCCTGTGGCGATGTTCTCTCGCAGGTCAGGGTGGCCCATGATGTCCCAGGGCCCGGCGTCCAGCTCTTTTTGCGGATAGATTTAGGTGAGGAAAGACAGAAGGAGGCTCGAGTGGAGCATAAACGCCGGCATGGACTGGTTGGGCTGAATGGCCTGTTTCTGTGCTGTATGGTTGGCACTGGTAGATTAGCACAGTGTGTAATCAGGGAACTGGTTGGAACAGTGGGTTAACATAGTGCCCCATTGCCTTTAGGGTTTGTGTTCGAATCCAGCTTGCCTATAAAATTCTAATAGGAACAGGAATAGGCCACTCAGCCCTTGAGCCTGTCCACCATTCAATGAGATCACGGCTGCCCTGTGGCTTAACTCCATTGACCCGCCTTGATTCCGTAACCCTGAATACCCTTACCCAACAAAAATCGATCAATTCAGTTTTGAAATTATCAATTGACCTCCAGCCTCAACAGCTCCTTATGGGACGGAGTTCCAGATTTCCACCGCTCTTTGTGTGAAGAAGTGCTTTTTGACATCACCACTGAACGGCCTTGCTCTAACTTAGAGGTCCATGTACATAGATTGTTAAAATGTCATGGACGGGTACAGAAAATAATGAAAAAGGCTAAATGGGATGCTGACCTTTCTATTGAGAGGACCAGAATACAAGAGGGTAGAAGTTATGCTGCAGCTGTACAAAACCCTGGTTAGCCCACACCTGGAGCACTGTGAGCAGTTCTGGGTCCCACACGTCAGGGAGGGTATATTGGCCTCGGCGTAGGTTTACCAGAACTGTACCCGGACTGCAAGGGTTAAGTTACTAGGAGAGATTACACAAACTAGGGCTGTATTCCTTGGAATTTAGAAGGTTAAGGGGTGATCGGATCTAAGTTTTCAAGATATGAAAGGGAACAGATAGGTAGATAGAGAGAGACTATTTTTGCTGGTTGGGGCATCTAGATCCAGGAAACGTAGCCTAAATGTTTGAGCCAGGAGTGAAATTAGGAAACAATTCCACACACAAAGGATGGTAGAAGCTTAAAAATCTTTTCCACAAATGGTGGTTGATGCTGGGCCAATTGTTAATGTTAAATCTGAGATTGTTGATTTTTGTTAACCAAAGGTATTAAGGAAAAGGGAGTAAAGGCGGGTATATGGAGTTTGGTCATCAACCATGACCTCATTTAATGGTGGAACAGGCTTGAGGGACTAAATGACCTCCTCCGGTTCCTACGTCATCTTGTTCCGGACTCCTCCCCCCAGAGGAAATAATTTTTCTTTACCTACCCTATCAAATCCTTTAATCAACTTAATTTGATCACCCCTTAATCTTCCAAACACAATAGAATACAGTAAAGCCTATTCTATGCAACCTGTCCTTGTAATGGAACCCTTTTAGCCCCGGTATCGTTCTGGTGAATCCGCGCTGCTCCCGCTCGAAGGCCGATATATCCTTCCTGACGGTGGGTGCCCAGAACTGCACGCAGTTACTCCAGATGGGGAGAGAAGATCGAAAACTTTCCTAATGGGCATGCTACTAATTCAGCACTAAGGGGGTACGGTAGCACCATGATCATGTCACTGGACCAGTAACCCAGAGGGCGGGACTAATGATCCCGAGACATGAGTTCAAATCCCACCACGGCAGCTGGGGAATTTAAATTCAGTTAATTAAATAAAGCTGTAATGGTGACCATGAAACTACCAGATTGTCAGAAAAGCCTGTTTGGTTCACTATCGTCCGTTAGGGAAGGAAAATCTGCTGCCCTGGCCTGTATGTGACTCCAGACCCACAACTACGTTTAAAAAATTTTTTTGGTTAGTTCCTGGGATGTGGGCGGCGCTGGCGAGGCCGGCATTTATTGCCCATCCCTAATTGCCCCTTGAGAAGGTGGTGGTGAGCCGCCTTCTTGAACCGCTGCAGTCCGTGTGGTGAAGGTGCTCCCACAGTGCTGTTAGGGAGGGAGTTCCAGGATTGTGACCCAGCAACGATGAAGGAACAGCCGATATATTTCCCAGTTGGGATGGTGTGTGACTGGGAGGGGAACGTGGAGGTGGTGGTGTTCCCATGGGCCTGCTGCCCTTGTCCTTCTAGGTGGTAGAGGTCGCGGGTTTGGGAGGTGCTGCCGAAGAAGCCTTGGCGAGTTGCTGCAGTGCATCTTGTAGATGGTGCACACTGCAGCCAGGGGGCGCCGGTGGTGGAGGGAGTGAGTGTTGAAGGTGGTGGAGGGAGTGAGTGTTGAAGGTGGTGGAGGGAGTGAGTGTTGAAGGTGGTGGAGGGAGTGAGTGTTGAAGGTGGTGGATGGGCTGTCAATCAAGCGGGCTGCTTTGTCCTGGATGGTGTCGAGCTTCTCGAGTGTTGTTGGAGCTGCAACTCATCCAGGCAAGTGGGGAGTGTTCCATCACACTCCTGACTTGTGTCTTGTAGATGGTGGAAAAGCTTTGGGGAGTCAGGAGGTGAGACACTCGCCGCAGAATACCCAGCCTCTGACCCGCTCTTGTTGCCACAGTATTTATGTGGCTGGTCCAGTTAAATTTCTGGTCAATGGTGACCCCCAGGATGTTGATGGCGGGGGATTCGGTGATGGTAATGCCGTTGAATGTCAAGGGGCGGTGGTTAGACTCTCGCTTGTTGGAGATAGTCATTGCCTGGCAAATGTTACTTGCCACTTATCAGCCCAAGCCTGAATATTGTCCAGGTCTTGCTGCATGCGGGCACGGACTGCTTCATTATCTGAGTGGTTGACCCTTAACTGCCCTCTGAAATGGTCCAGCAACCCACTACAAAGAACTACCATGGGACCATGTTCGTTAAATTTGTTTCTAAAATGCCGGGAAGGGAGATGGTTTGTTGAGAAAGCCGGGAAAATTTTAAGAGCCGTAAAAGAGAGTGGGCTGGTGAGAAAGCCGGGAGTTTTTTCACAAAGCCGGGAAGGGAGCGGACTGGTGAGACAGCTGGGCAGACGGAGTACTTTTCAGATCCTCTGTCTGTTGTGGTGAAGGTTATTTTATAAATTTGGGATCTGACAGTTATGCGCTGTACGCTTCTGTGCAGCTTGTTGGCAGCAGTCGCTCAGTTAAAGAAAAGTATAGATTTTTTTTGTTGAACTCTTTTGTTTGCTGGTTGTAAATATAGTGGAGTTGGGGGTTAAAAAAAAGGCTGAGAGTCAAAAAGCTTCCAAGAATTCCGGAGAAACATCTTTACCCAGAGAGGGGTGAGAATGTGGAACTCGCTGTGACAGGGAGGGGTCGAGGCGAATAGTTTCAATGTATTTAAGGGGAGGCTGGACAAGCCAATGGGGGAGAAGGGAATAGAGGGTTATGCTGATAGATTTAGAGGAGGAAAGATGGGAGGAGGCTCGAGTGGGGCATAAACGCCGGCATGTGCTGGTTGGGCCGAACGGCCTGTTTCTATGCCGTATATCCGATGTAATCCTGTGTAAAAATGGATAGCGCAAAGCGTATTTGTTTCCCAGTTCGTGTGGGAAGGCGGTGGGCCACAAAGGTGAACATGTTGGGCGACCGATAGTGGGGATGCGGGAGGGCAATGTGTGCGACCACAAGTGGCAGCCGTATGAGCACAAGAAGCGGACCAAAATTGCTCCCCGCCGAAAACGCAGCCCATCTAACGTGTGAACAACAGGAATTAAAGGAAATGATTATTAGTGAGAAAATAGTGCTGGAGAAACTAATGGGACTGAAGGCAGATAAATCCCCAGGGCCTGATGATCTGCATCCCAGAGTACTAAAAGAGGTAGCCATGGGAATAGTGGATGCATTGGTTGTTATCTTCCAAAATTCTATAGATTATGGAACAGTTCCTGCAGATTGGAGGGTGGCAAATGTAACCCCACTATTTAAAAAAGGAGGAAGAGAGAAAACAGGGAACTACAGGCCGGTTAGCCTAACATCAGTGGTAGAGAAAATGCTAGAGTCTATTATAAAGGATGTGATAACGACACACTTAGATAATATCAACGGGAATAAACAAAGTCAACATGGATTTATGAAAGGAAAATCACGTCTGACAAACCTACTGGAGTTTTTTGAGGATGTAACTGATAGAATAGATAAGGGAGAACCAGGGATGTAGTGTATTTGGATTTTCAGAAGGACTTTGATGAAGTCCCACATAAGAGGTTAGTGCGCAAAATTAAAGCACATAGGATTGGGGGTAATGTATTGGCATGGATTGAAAATTGGTTAACTGACAGGAAACAGAGAGTAGGAATAAACGGGTCTTTTTCGGGGTGGCGGCCAGTGACTAGTGGGGTACCATAGGGATCAGTGCTGGGGCCCCAGCTATTCACAATATATATAAATGATTTGGATGAGGGAACCAAATGTAATATTTCCAAGTTTGCTGATGACACAAAACTAGGTGGGATTGTGAGTTGTGAGGAGGATGCCAATATGCTGCAAGGCGATTTAGATCGGTTGAGTGAGTGGGCAAACACATGGCAGATGCAGTATAACGTGGAAAAATGTGAAGTTATCCACTTTGGTAGGAGAAACATAAGGACAAAGTATTATTTAAATGGTGATGGCTTGGGAAGTGTCGATGTACAGAGGAACCTGGGTGTCCTTGTACACCAGTCATTGGAAGCAAACATGGTGCAACAAGCAGTTAGGAAGGCAAATGGTATGTTGGCCTTCATTGCAAGAGGATTTGAGTACAGGAGCAAGGATGTCTTACTGCAGTTATACAGGGCCCTGGTGAGACTGCACCTGGAGTATTGTGTGCAGTTTTGGTCTCCTTACCTAAGGAAGGATATACTTGCCACAGAGGGAGTGCAGCGAAGGATCACCAGACTGATTCTTGGGATGGCAGGACTGTCGTATGAGGAGAGATTGGGTCGACTGGGCCTGTATTCACTAGAGTTTGGAAGAATGAGAGGGGATCTCATTGAAACGTATAAAATTCTGACGGGGTTGGACAGACTGGATGCGTGGAGGATGTTTCCCTGGGGCTGGGAAGTCTAGAACAAGGGGTCACAGTCTCAGGATACGGGGTAGGAAATTTAGGACTGAGATGAGGAGAAATGTTTTCACTCAGAGGGTGGTGAACCTGTGGAATTCTCTACCACAGAAGGCTGTGGAGGCCTAGTCACTGAATATATTTAAGAGGGAGACAGATAGATTTCTAGACACAAAAGGCATCAAGGGGTATGGGGAGAAAGCGGGAATATGGTGTTGAGATAGAGGATCAGCCATGATCATATTGAATGGCTGAGCAGGCTCGAGGGGCCGAATGGCCCACTACTGCTCCTATTTTCTATGTTTCTATGTTAAGACTGTTTTTACTGCAGGGGTGGATGTGGTGGCCTCTTGCGCGAAATTCCGCTCTTTGGCTTTTTTTTCCAGGGGCCCGGAGGTCGGTCACAATGGGGGTGGAAGTGGGGTGGTGAGCAGAAATTTGCACATTCGAAGGGCAGGAGTGACCACTGCTGTCAGTCATCAGCGTAGCGCTGATGACTTCATCACGCTGGCGCGTCATCACGCTCTCCCCTTCACTTAAAGGGGAGAGCTGCTGCGATTCTTTAAGTTCGGTCCACTGGGCCACCAGAGAGGGTTTCGGCCGGGCCAAGGGAGGGGTGCTAGGCTGCCTGTTGGCGGCCCGGCCGAACCCGGGGGCGTAATTGTCGGCCCGACATGGCATCGCAACAAAAAAAATAAGATGGCGGCCGCAGCAGTAAGTCCTCCCCTTTAATGGCAGCCGTACCACCATTTTTTAAATTTTTTATTCGTAGCCAATCTTTCCAATTCTTTGTCAAATCACAAACGCCAGAGGTCACCTTGCACACATCAAGGATCACTCTGCGCCAATGCTCTTAGCCAAAAGGCCGAGAGCCACTGCACCGTTCCTGGAAGTACTGCAATACCAGGTTCGTGCCATGGAGGTGGACGGGGCAAGCCACCCCACACACCTCCTATTTCCAAAAAGCATAGGAGAACCACCTTCCTGATCCAGGGAGAACCACTTTGGGGTCATGGTTACTCCCCTGTCAGGTCAGTTACGCATGATCTTAGCCAAAAGGCCGTACCACCATTTTACGCCAAGCCCAGTGCACCGACGGAAAAAGCTCGGCAGCAGTGGGGCGGAGGTAAGGGGAGCCGGGATACCTCAGGAGCAGAACTTTTAAGAATGGCGGCCATTCCACTCCGCAGTGTGGCCCCGGTGGTAACAGGCCTTAAGGGAAGGGGCAACTTCGGCCCCTGTCCTACAGGCGGGACGGGCAGCTCCTTCATGGGGAAAATCCAGTAATGTTTTAGAGGCATCACAGCATAAGCTGTGTGCAACACACCCAGCAAATTATCGATGCCGTTTTCAATTTTAAACAAATTATTCAGAACTCATGTTGTGTTCATGTCGGTGTCTTTGACGTCTTTTCTTTTTGACACAGGTTTTTATTGGACGTATCAAATCTATCCACCAGACTATACCAGTGAAAGCTCACCACAGTACTGCCACAAAGGATTTTATACCTTTGCCATTGTGAGTGTCACTATTTCTTGTGTGGTCTATATAACCATAGTGTGTATGGAAGTATATCTAAAGTTTTGTGTGGAACTTCCGCCTGAGGAGGAGGAGAAAACCACTTTACAACCAGACGTGGGACCCGAGACACTGCCTGCTCCCGAGGAGGAGGAAGAGGAGGAAGAGGAGGAGGAGGCACAATCCTCCACTTTGTCTGTTTCATCCTCACACAGAAGAAGCATGTTAAGGCGGAGCTTGATGAAACTGCAGCTCAAGAGTAAAGTTTTGTGAGAGTATTCCATACACTGTTCCTTTAAAAATAAACTGAAGATTTCTTACCATGCGTTCTTTCTGAGATGACCTTTGCGCTGATGATAGTGGCAAACTTTGCATCGGATTCCACGCAGTAACCCGTCCCTTCTGACTTTCACAGCATTTTCTTCTTAATAGCACCATCGCTTGGGAATGACATGTTGCAGTGGCATCATACAAAGGGCTCAATGCTCTCCTATCAATTGATCCACTCGGCTCATTTACTGCAAGGGCTAGCCTACATACTGAATTGGAAAAGGTTTATTCACCCACATTAAAACAAAGGACTTTGGTACGAATGGCAAATCAATAAAGTGACAGTCTAAACCCCAGGTTCATATATATATATTATTTTTCTGTGTGGTAAATGTCTCTTTATTAAACGTTTTGAAGGAATTAAACAGCGTCCCCTCCCCCCACACACACACATGCCAAAAAGCTGCTTGTTGCAAGAAAAAAAAAATGCATTTATATAGTGCAATATCACGCCTCTCCTGGAGTGCTTGATGTGCAGTAAGTTTTTTGAAGTGGAGCGACTATGGTCATGTAGGCAGGCACAGCACATGAGGATTAGGACCAGGAGTCGGCCACATGGCCCCTCGAGCCTGCTCCGCCATTCAATAAGATCATGGCTGATCTTTGACCTCAACTCCACCTTCCCGCCCGATCCCCAGATCCCTCCATTCCCCTCGAGTCCGAAAATCTATCGATCTCAGCCTGCACTGCCCGCTGAGGTAGAGAATTCCAAAGATTCACCACCCTCTGAGTGAAGGACTCGTTGCGGAATGGCCGCCGATTTTTTGCGGAATGGCTGCCGATTGCGCAATTGCCCTCGAGCGTTTTTCATGCGGTGACCATATCCGCCCCACTCCCCCCGCTGCTGCCAAAGCCTCCACTGCCACGGCCACCATCTTATTGTCTTGTGTCGGACGACTGCCAGGTCGGCCCGACGAATATGCCCCCGAGTTTGGTCGGGCCACCAACAGGCAGCCTGGCACCCCCTTGCTGTGTGCCAGACCGCTGGTCCAGGCCGCAACCCTCCCCGGTGGCCCAATGGACCGAACTGAAATAAACGCAGACTTCTCAGCGGCTCGCCCCTTTAAATGAAGGGGAGCGACGTGGTCACGTGCCAGCGCACTGACCTCACCAGCCCGGCGCTGATGACTGACAGCGGCGGAGACTCCGTTCCGCCCGCCACTTGCGCCCCACTTATGATCGACCTCTCTGCTCCGCCCCCACTTCCATTCCCATTATGATCGACTTCCGCCCCGCTCGAAAAATAACCGACAAAGAACTGAATTTCTGAGCAAGATAGGCCGCCGCATCCATCGCGATGGCCAAAGCACACCAAAAACGGTAGGTGCGCCCCATTTCCGGCGGTGGTGAATTTCGGCCCCCTAGTGTCAGTAATGGTGACCGTGAAACTACCGGATTGTTGTAAAAACCCATCTGGTTCACCAATGTCCTTTGGGGAAGGAAATCTGCCGCCCTTACCCGGTCTGGCCTATATGTGACTCCAGACCCACAGCAATGTGATTGATTCGTAGCTGCCCTCTGAAATGGCCTAGCGAGCCTCAGTTGTACCAAACAGCTACAAAGAAGTATAATGGACTGCAGCGGTTCAAGAAGGTAGCTCAAGGCAATTAGGGATGGGCAATAAATGCTGGCCATGCCAGCGATGCCCACATCCCATGAACAAACTTTTTAAAAAGCGAGAGCTGAGATGTGGGCCAGGTTGATCATTCAATTTAGATACTTTCTACTGTATCATTTCAACACCAGCTTCAAGGGAGGGCTGCAATGACCATCTAACTTCTCTTCCTGGATAGCGCTCTCTTCCAAAGCGTTTATTGCTGCACTCCCTGACGGTTGGCCCCCAGTAGATGCCCCAAGGATCTGCAGCCCCCAGAAACTGCCTCAGCCTGAAGGACGGCCATCTCTTTAATAGACGCGAGCACACAATAATCTGGTCCCTGACCTCCCGACCCACCAGGATGCTGCATGGGGCCCACGTTAACTGCCCCCACATCGTAAATGTATCGTAGTTAGAAATTTGAAAACCCACTTTTACACATTAGTCAACCAGCAGTGACGTGTACAGATATTTAACCATTCAAGTACCACGCCCCACTGATGTCACAATCTAATTTGCATGCAAACTCTTGATTGGTCTGATGTACAATTGAAATGAAAAATGACATGGAAAGACTGCATAAAGTTGTCCTTCCACAGTGAAAAATAGTTCTGAAAAAAAAGCAACAGAGGTCAGGATGGCAGAGATTTTGTATGAAACAAGTGAGTAGATCCTGATTGAACTCAGTTTTGATCACAGCATTAAGGCGAGGAGAAAAAAAGGAACTCAAAAATCTACAAATACATTTTGAAAAAGCCGTTAGTGTCTCTTTCTGGAGATTGCGATGGCCAACAGGAAACACGTGATCTGTCCTGTTGAGTCATTTTGCTCACCAATGACCACATGACCAGTTTGTGGGTGTTGCCATGGGTTTTGAGAGATGTGATTGGTCCATAGGAACAATGTGACCAAAACAAGTCATCCATTATTAGCCCATGATTCCCATGTGACCCTAACAAGGAATGACAACCACAAAGGCCACCGGTTTCAACTGTGTAGCAACAAAAATTGGCAAACATATGTTACATAGAATGCAAATTTATAAATTGGATGGATCCTGGGCCTGGACAAAATGGACATCCACAGGTCCAGGCCAAAGGTGAACATCCTCAGGTCCAGGCCAAAGGTGGACATCCTCAGGTCCAGGCCAAAGATGGATATCCTCAGGTCCTGGACAAAGGTGGACATCCACAAGTCCTGGCCAAAGGTGGACATCCACAAGTCCTGGCCAAAGATGGATATCCTCAGGTCCAGGCCAAAGATGGATATCCTCAGGTCCTGGCCAAAGATGGACATCCACAGGTCCTGGCTAAAGGTGGACATCCACAGGTCCTGGCCAAAGGTGGACATCCACAGGTCCTGGCCAAAGATGGATATCCTCAGGTCCTGGCCAAAGGTGAACATCCTCAGGTCCAGGTCAAAGATGGATATCCTCAGGTCCTGGACAAAGGTGGACATCCACAAGTCCTGGCCAAAGGTGGACATCCACAAGTCCTGGCCAAAGATGGATATCCTCAGGTCCAGGCCAAAGATGGATATCCTCAGGTCCTGGCCAAAGATGGACATCCACAGGTCCTGGACAAAGGTGGACATCCACAAGTCCTGGCCAAAGGTGGACATCCACAAGTCCTGGCCAAAGATGGATATCCTCAGGTCCTGGCTAAAGGTGGACATCCACAGGTCCTGGCTAAAGGTGAACATCCTCAGATCCAGGTCAAAGGTGGACATCCTCAGGTCCTGGCCAAAGATGGACATCCACAGGTCCTGGCCAAAGGTGGACATCCTCAGGTCCTGGCCAAAGATGGACATCCACAGGTCCTGGACAAAGATGGATATCCTCAGGTCCTGGCCAAAGGTGGACATCCACAAGTCCTGGACAAGGTCGACATCCAGGGTTTTGTATAGCTGCAGCACAACTTCTACCCCCTTGTACTAAAGTCCTCTCGATCTAAAGGCCAGCATCCCATTAGCCTTTTTGATGATTTTCCCAACCTCATGCATTGGTACTGCTACAGATTAATCAGTGAAAGTGGTGCAGGTTTATCAGCACAAAGCAGCAGTAAGCCTGGGGAGTGCCGCAGTATCGCAGGGTCAGTACTGAGGGAGCGCCGCATTCTCGGAGGGGCAGTACTGAGCGAACGCCGCACTGTCACAGGGGCAGTACTGAGGGAGTGCCGCACTGTCACATGGGTAGTACTGAGGGAGTGCTGCACTGTCGGAGAGGTCATACTGAGGGAATGCTGCACTGTCGGAGGTGACGTCTTTCAGATGAGATATTATACCGAAGCCCCGTCTGCTCTCTCAGGTGGACGTAAAAGATCCCATGGTACTATTTCGAAGAAGAGTGGGGGAATTATAGAAACATAGAAAGTAGTTGCAGGAGTAGGCCATTTGGCCCTTCAAGCCTGCACCACCATTCAATGTGATCATGGCTGACCATGCAACTTCAGTATCCCATTCCTGCTTTCTCTCCATACCCCCTGATCCCTTTAGTCGTAAGGGTCACATCTAACTCCCTTTTGAATATATCTAACAAACTGGCCTCAACAACTTTCTGTGGTAGAGAATTCCACAGGTTCACAATTCTCTGAGTGAAGAAGTTTCTCCTTATCTCGGTCCTCAATGGCTTACCCCTTATCCTTCGACTGTGACCCCTGGTTCTGGACTTCCCCAACATCGGGAACATTCTTCCTGCATCTAACCTGTCCAAAGCCCTCAGAATTTTATATGTTTCCATGAGATCCCCTCTCATTCTTCTAAATTCCAGAGAATATAAGCCTAGTCGATCCAGTCTTTCTTCATTTGTCAGTCCTGCCATCCCGGGAATCAGTCTGGTGAACCTTCGCTGCTAACCCTAAATGCAGACTATCAGGCCCTAGGGATTTATCGGCCTTCAATCCCATCAATTTCCCTAACACAGTTTCCTGACTAATAAGGATTTCCTTCAGTTCCTCCTTCTCGCTAGACCCTCGGTCCCCTAGTATTTCCGGAAGGTTATTTGTGTCTTCCTTAGTGAAGACAGAACCAAAATATTTGTTCCATTGGTCTGCTATTTCTTTGTTCCCCATTATAAATTCACCTGATTCTGACTGCAAGGGACCTACATTTGTCTTCACTAATCTTTTTCTCTTCACATATCTATAGAAGCTTTTGCAGTCAGTTTTTATGTTCCCTGCAAGCTTACTCTCATACTCTATTTCCCCCTCCTAGTTAAACCCTTTGTCCTCCTCTGCTGAATTCTAAATTTCTCCAAGTCCTCAGGTTTGCTGCTTTTTCTGGCCAATTTATATGCCTCTTCCTTGGATTTAACACTATCCCTAATTTCCCTTGTTAGCCACGGTTGAGCCACCTTCCCCTTTTGATTTTTACTCCAGACAGGGATGTACAATTGTTGAAGTTCATCCATGTGATCTTTAAATGTCTGCCATTGCCTATCCACTGTCAACCCTTTAAGTATCATTCGCCAGTCTATCCTAGCCAATTCATGTCTCATACCATCGAAGTTACCTTTCTTTAAATTCAGGACCCTAGTCTCTGAATTAACTGTGTCACTCTCATTCTTAATGAAGAATTTTACCATATTATGGTCACTCTTCCCCAAGGGGCCTCGCACAACAAGATTGCTAACTAATCCTCTCTCATTACACAACACCCAGCCTAGAATGGCCAGCTCTCTAGTTGGTTCCTCGACATATTGGTCTCGAAAACCATCCCTTATCCACCCCAGGAAATCCTCCTCCACCGTATTGCTACCAGTTTGGTTAGCCCAACCTATATGTTCATTAAAGTCACCCATGATAACTGCTGTACCATTATTGTACGCATCCCTAATTTCCTGTTTGATGCCATCCCCAACCTCACTACTACTTTTTGATGGTCTGTGCACAACTCCCACTAGCGTTTTCTGCCCTTTGGTGTTCCGCAGCTCCACCCATACCGATTCCACATCATCCAAGCTAATGTCCTTCCTCCCTTCCACATCATCCAAGCTTATCCCCGGTGACCAATCAACATAACAAAACAGATTATCTGGTCATTATCACATTGCTGTTTGTGGGAGCTTGCTGTGCGCAAATTGGCTGCCGCGTTTCCCACACCAAAAGTACTTCATTGACTGTAAGGGGCTTTAAATCCTTCCTTCCTTTCTTTCTCCTTGAACGCTCTCCCCATCTTCAAAAGCCTGTTCAAAACCACCATTTTCGACCATGAATCCTGCCATTACTGCATGGTTCATTCTGTGAAGCCACTCAGGATAGTTGCTGTATTAAAGGCATTATATAAATGTAAGTGAATTTGTTTTGTTTCCATTATTTCAAGACAAACATCAAAGGACATCTGATATTTGTTAAAATTTTGATTTCCACAGAAATCTTGAAATTCCTGACTATGTTGGTAGATATTATCTACATCGCCATTGGTGAGTAACAAAACTAACAAAAAATCACAACAAAAGTGAAATGAGAATGTTGTACATTATGCCTCAACTAAGAACCCCAATTGAAACCTCCGCACAGTCCCAGAACAAGATTAAAGCACAGTGCTTTCATTCTTTTGTATTCCAGGCAAGGGAATGAAGACTTTTCGATAGTTTATCCCTGAACTTCAATTTATGCTTTATTTGTTATACCACAGCCATTTTATGTAAGAATATAAGATCATAAGAATTAGGAGCAAGAGTCGGCCATTCGGCCCCTCGAGCCTGCTCTGCCATTCAATACGATCATGGCTGATCTTCGACCTCAATCCCACTTTCCTGCCCTATCCCCTTAATGTCCAAAAATCTCTCGATCTCAGCCATGAATATACTCAATGGCTGATCATCCACAGCCTTCTGGGGTAGGGAATTCCAAAGATTCACAGCCATCTGATTGAAGAAATTTTTGCTCATCTCACCCCTTATCCTGAGACTGTGACTCCTGGTTATCGAACCAGCCAGGGCAAACAATCGCTCAGCATCAACCCAGTCAATCAACCTCAGAATCTTGCATGTTTCAATGAGATCACCTCTCATTCTTCTGATCTCCAGGGAGTACAGGTCCATTATACTCAATCTCTTTTCATAGGACAGCTCTCTCCTCCCAGGGATAGAAACATAGAAAATAGGTGCAGGAGCAGGCCATTCGGCCCTTCGAGCCTGCACCACCATTCAATAAGATCGTGGCTGATCATTCCCTCAGTACCCCTTTCCTGCTTTCTCTCCATACCCCTTGATCCCTTTAGCCGTAAGGGCCATATCTAACACCCTCTTGAATATATCCAATGAACTGGCATCAACAATTCTCTGCGGCAGGGAATTCCACAGGTTAACAACTCTCTGAGTGAAGAAGTTTCTCCTCATCTCAGTCCTAAATGGCCTACCCTCAGTCCTAAGATTATGTCCCCTGGTTCTGGACTTACCCAACATCGGGAACATTCTTCCAACATCTAACCTGTCCAGTCCCGTCAGAATCTTATACGTTTCTATGAGATCCCCTCTCATCCTTCTAAACTCCAGTGAATAAAGGCCCAGTTGATCCAGTCTCTCCTCATATGTCAGTCCAGCCATCCCTGTAGCATCAATCTATGTAGCATCTTTAACTTAGAAAAAAAGCCCCAAGGTGCTTCATAGAGGCATAATTAGATAAGAAATGGACAACCAGTCAAAGAAGGAGATATTAGGAGTGATGACCAAAAGTGTGGCCAATTAGATGGATTTTGAGGAGAGTGTTAAATGAGGAGAGAGAGGTGAAGAGGCAGCAGGGTTTAACGAAGGAATGCCAGAGCTTAGGCCCTAGAAGGCAGAATGGTGTGGTGAAGGGAGGTAGGATGCCCAAAAGGCCAGAGTCAGAGAAATGGAGAGTTGGGCAAGAGGGTGGTAGTTGGGTAATTGTAGGGCTGCAGGAGGTTCTAGAGATAGGAAGGGGTGAGCCTAAGAAGAGATTTAAAGACAAGGATGAAATATTTTAAATTGGAGGCATTGGGGGACTGTGAGGCAGTATGAGGACAGGAGTGATGGGTGAGCTGGACTTGTTGCAGAATGGGACACGGGCAGCAGAGTTTTGGAATGAGCTGAGGATTCCAGTCGGTACAGGATGGGGGCCCGGTGAGGAGAGTGTGATGTATTTGCTTCATGGGTTCTTTGCTTAAGAATGCATAGCAACACATTGCTATTAAGAACTAGTTGGTTTATTAGCAAAAGGTTTAACAATCACATTACACATTACCAGTTTATCCACCAGGCTCACAACCACCTGCCTCATTGTAGATCCTCCGAACCCAACTGGTTGAGGTTTTATTGAGTCTTCTGAACATCACATGACTAGCTAAGCCACTCCCAACTCAACAGCTATACCAACCTGTGAACATACTCACATACATTACAGAGAGCGTTGGAATAGTCGAGTCTGGAGATAACAAAAGCATGACTACTGTGGAAGATAGGTTGAGGCAGGAGCAGAGGTGGGTGATGTTACGAAGGTGGAAGTAGGCAGTCTTTGTGATGGAGAGGATATGGGATTAGAATCTCAGGTTGGTGTCGGCGTTGTTGTGCAATGTCTGATTCAGCCTGAGAAAATGGCCTGGGAAGTGGGGGCAGAGGGGTGGGTGTTGGAATTGGTGGCACGAGTACAGATGTTTTGACAGGGTCACTCAGTGTAGAAACTGAGGGAGGAATGGAGGGAGGCTTTCTCGGTGAGAAACACAGGGTGAGGTTTGTGAGTGGGGGGTGGGGCGGGGCGGGGTGTGTGAGGTGGACAAACCAGAGGTGGGAGAAGTGGAACAAGGTGAGGTGCTTGGAAAAGAAAGTACCTGAGGAGTGGAGGGCGGGATCGGGGTGGGGGCGGCGGATTGGAAGGGAGACCAAGATGTGATTTGATAATGGACACGCCTCCACCATAGCGGTTTGGGTGTGAGGAAGGTGGTGACAGTATAGCCAAGCGGGGAGGCTTCAGTAAGGGACAAAGTGTTGCCACCTATGAGCCAAGTTTCAGTCAAAGCCAGGACGTCAATACAATCACCTACAGTAAGTTCAAGAAAGGCATGGACCTTGTTTGAGAGTGAGCGGACATATCGGAGGGAAATGAAGAGGCGGTGTAGATTGTTGGTCCACTGGCTGAATCCAAGACAGTGGGTTGAGTGGGATGGGCAGGAGGTTGGTGAGATTAGTGGGATGGTCACTCAGGGAAAGGAGGGTGGGCTAGTTTGGGTTGTTCCTCATATGGAGGCAGTGATGGCTGCCTCGATGGGTCTTCAGGAGTATGCCAAGGAAGGCCCAGAGGGTAGCTGTGTGCTTATCCAAGGGGGAGTCAGTTCCCTTCCAACTTGAACAGTCACAGGAATAGAATCATAGAATCATAGACTAGTTTCGGCACAGTAGAAGACCATTCGGCCCGTCAAGCCCATGCCAGCTCTCAGCAAAAGCACTTCAGCTAGTCCCACTCCCCCGCCCTTTCTCCATAGCCCTGCGTTTTGTTTTTATTTCAGGTACTTATCTAATTCCTTTTTGAAAGCCACGATTGAATCTGCCTCCACCACACTTTCAGATAGTGCATTCCAGATCCTAACCACTCGTGCGTAAAAAAAGTTTTTCCTCATGTCGCCTTTGGACCTTCTACCAAACACTTTAAATCTGTGTCCTCTGGTTCTTGACCCTTCCGCCAATGGGAACAGTTTCACTCTATATACTCATTGTAGACCCCCCATGATTTTGAACACCTCGATCAAATTTCCTCTCACTCTTCTCTGCTCTGCGTTTTTAACCACTTTCTCAACCTGCCCTGCCACTTGCAACGATGTGTGCCCATATACCCCAGGTCTCTCTGTTCCTGCACCCCCTTTAGGATTGTACCCTTTAGTTTATATTGCCTCTCCTCGTTGGTCCTACCCAAATGGATCACTTCACATTATTCTGCGTTAAACTTCTGCCACATGTCTGTCCATTCCACCAGCCTGTCTATGTCCTCTTGAAATCTATCACTATCCTCCTCACTCTTCACTATACTTCCAAGTTTTGTGTCATTCGCAAATTTTGAAATAGGAGAGTAAGAAAGCGGAGGAGCATTGATGGGTTGGGGGTAAAATTGCCAAAAATATACAGCAAATTCTAGAATGTTTCAATCAATTTGTATAAAAGAAGCTGCATTACTGCCATTCTGACCATTATGCCTTGCAGGTACCATGTATCATAGCTCCTGTACCAAGGGACAGTTGCTTCCTTACTATCTGATCATCTCTGGAAGCTGTGACCTCGCTTGTACAATAATTTCACTTATTCAACAGACTCCAGATGGTTGGGACAGATCTAAAGAGTGGCGTTCATTCAGTCTATCTCTCTCATTTGTTGAACAGTGGAAATCTTTGCCAGAACACATCAACATTGGCTTGTTTTCAGCAGGTACCACAACGCGCATTGCCTTTTCATAGAATCCGGGAAGTTTACGGCACAGAAGGAGTCCATTCGGCCCATCGTGTCTGTGCCGGTTGAAAAAAGAACTTAATCCCACTCTCCAGCTCTCAGTCCGTAGCCCTGTGGGTTACGGCACTTCAAGTGCACATCCAAGTACTTTTTAAATGTGGTGAGGGTTTCTGCCCTTTCAGACCCCCATCACCCTCTGGGTGAAGAAAGGTTCTCCTCAACTCCCTTCTAACCCTTCTACTAATTACTGTAAATCTGTGTCACCTGGTTATTGACCCCTCTGTTAAGGGAAATAGGTCCTTCCTATCCACTCTATCCAGGCCCCTCATAATTTTATACACCTTAATTAAATCCCCCCTCGGCCTCCTCTGTTCCATAGAAAACAAGCCCAGCCTATCCAATCTTTCCTCACAGCTAAAATTTTAAGGCTTGAGCATCCTATAACCTTTGCCTATATTCAGTTGCTCTTTTAGTGATGTACAGTACTGACTAAAACGGAATATAAAACTCTAAATCAGATTGGCCAGTACAGGTGTCAGTGCAAAGCTTCTGTAAATATCCCACCATTCTATTTGGTATCTTTTAATTGGCCCTTGTCAGGACTTTGAATGTGACATTTACCTGGGGGAATATATACAAGCAGATAGTTATTGTAAATAAAAACATCAAATGCTGGAAATATTCAACAGGTCAGGCAATATCAGTGGAGCGAGAAACAGGGTTAACGTTTCAGGTCGATGGCTCTTCGTCAGAACTGGAAAAAGTTAGAGATGTAACTTTAAGGAAGTGTGGAGGCTGGGAAAGGGGGGGAGGGGAGGAAAGAGCAAAGGGGAAGGTCTACAATAGGGTGGAGGTGCAAATGCAGGTTAATGGCGTCCTCACTACCACTCCTCTCGACCCCTCCTTGGTCTATATTATCAGACTGCTTGGCCGACATCCAGTTCTGGATGAGCAGAAATTTTCTCCAATTGAATATTGGGAAGACCGAAGCTATTGTTTTCGGTCCCCGCTACAAACTCCGTTCCCTGGACACTGACCCCATCCCTCTCCCCAACTCCTGTCTAAGGCTGAACCACACTGTACGCAACCTTGGTGTCATACTTGACCCTGAAATGAGCTTTCGACCACATATCCACTGCACAACTAAGGCCACATTGTTTTGCCTGCCTGACACAAGACTCCCAAAGCAAGCACTCTACTCGGAACTCCTACACAGCAAGCGAGCCCAAAGTGGGCAGAGAAAATGTTTCAAGGACACCCTCAAAGTCTCCTTAATAAAATGCAACATCCCCACCGACACCTGGGAGTCCCTGGCCAAAGACTGCCCTAAGTGGAGGAAGTGCATCCGGGAGAGCGCTGAGCACTTCATCGCCGAGAGCGTGCAGAAACCAAGCGCAGGCAATGGAAGGAGCGTGCGGCAAACCAGTCCCACCCTCCCCTTCCCTCAACCACTGTCTGTCCCACCTGTGACAGGGACTGTAATTCCTGTATTGGACTGTTCAGTCACCTAAGAACTCATTTTTAGAGTGGAAGCAAGTCTTCCTCGATTTTGAGGGACTGCCTATGATGATGATGAAGACCACCTATTTCCACCTCCGTAACACCACCCGCCTCCGCCCTTGCCTCAGCTCATCCGCAGATGAAGCTCTCAGCCATGCCTTTGTTACCTCGAAACTTGACTATTCCAACGAACTCCTGGCTGGCCTTCCACATTCTACCCGACATAAACTAGAGGTGATCCAAAACTCGTCTGCCCCGTGTCCTAACTCACACCAAGTCCCGCTCACCCATCACCCCCTGTGCTCGTTGACCTACATTGGCTCCCGGTTAAGCAACGCCTCGATTTCAAAATTCTCATCCTTATTTTCAAATCCCTCCATGGCCCTCGCCCCTCCCTATCTCTGTAATCTCCTCCAGCCCCGCAACCCCCCGAGATCTCTGCGCTCCTCTAAATCTGCCCTCCTGACCATCCCTGATTATAATCGCTCCACCATCGGTGGCCGTGCCTTCTGTTGCCTGGACTCCAAGCTCTGGAACTCCCTCCCTAAACCTCTCTGCCTCTCTACCTCTCTTTCTTCCTTCAAGACTCTCCTTAAAACATATCTCTTTGACCAAGCTTTTGGTCACCTGCGCTAATTTCTCTTTATGCGGCTCAGTGGCAAATTTTTATCGCATAATACTCCTGTGAAGTGCCTTGGGATGTTTCACTACACTAAAAGCACTATATAAATACAAGTTGTTGTTGTTGTTGCATTTATGTAATACTACTCATAATTTAGCATTATTCTGATTAGAACATGATTCAAGAGGACTTATAATATTCTTTGTACTTTCAAATTTTCTTAGAAAACAATAAATCTCATCAAAAATATAGCTCACTTTAACTTTTGGTACCGTTTTTACAAACTGAAATATATGCACAGTAATGAAACACTACGGCCTAGAAATTCACCTCAGGCGGTGGCGTAAGGCGGGTGGTATCGGATCGGCTGCCCGTTACACGCAGCGCCATCGGCGTCAGCCGTGGCTCAGTGGGTAACACCCTCGCCTTGGAGTCAGTTCAAGTCCCACTCCCGAGACTTGAGCACGTAATCTAGACTAACACTGCAGTGCAATGCTGAAGGAGTGCCATATATTGGATGAGATGCGTCGAAGATGTGCAATGGAGTTCTCTCCCCTTAGCCTATATTATCCCTCAATCAACATCATTGAAAGACATTATCTGGTCATTGTAACATTGCTGTTTGTGGGAGCTTGCTGTGTGCAAATTGGCTGCAGTGTTTCCCTATATTACAACAGTGACTGCACTTTAAAAAGTACTTCATTGGCTGTAAAGCGCTTTGGGGATGTCCGGTGGTCGTGAAAGGCGCTATATAAATTAAAGTCTTTATTTATGGGAGTCCTTATGCATGAAACACAAAAAGATACATGCAGGCACAGCAAGTGATCAGGAAGGCAAATGGAATGTTGGCCTTTATTGCAAGGGGGTTAGAGTATAAAAGCAGAGAAGTCCTGCTACAACTGTACAGGGCATTGGAGAGACCACACCTAGGGCACTGCGTACAGTTTTGGTCTCCTTATTTAAGGAGGAATATACTTACATTGGAGGCAGAGAAGGTTCACAAGGTTGATTCCTGAGATGAAGAGGTTGACTTTTATGAAGAAAGGTTGAGCAGGTTGGGCCTATACTTATTGGAGTTTGAAGAATGAGAGGTGATCTTATTGAAATGTATAAGATATTGAGGGGGCTTGACAGGGTAGATGCAGAGAGGATGTTTCCACTCGTGGGAGAATCTAGAACTAGGGGGCATAGTTTCAGAATAAGTGGTCGCCCATTTAGGACTGAAATGAGGAATTTCTTCACTCAGAGTTGTAAAGCTGTGGAATTCCGTGCCCCAGAGAGCTGTGGAGGCTGGGTCATTGAATATATTTAAGGTGGAGATAGACAGATTTTTGAACGATAAGGGAATCATCATCATCAGCATAGGCAGTCCCTCGGAGTCGAGGATGACTTGCTTCCACTCTTAAATGAGCTCTCAGGTGACTGAGGAGTCCAATGCGGTACCTTCAGTTTCTGTCACAGGTGGAGCAGATGGTGGTTGAAGGAAAGGGTGGGTGGGAAAGCCTGAGTTGACACACGCTTCTTCCGCTATCTGCCTTTGGTTTCTGCTTGCTCTCGGCGATGGGACTCGAGGTGCTCAGTGCTCTTCCTCCATTTTGGGCGGTCGTGGGCCAAGGATTCCCAGGAGTCGGGGGGATGTTGCACTTTATCAAGGAAGCTTTGAGGGTGTCCTTGAAGCGTTTCCTCTGCTATGCCGAAGCTCTGCTAGGAGCGCTTGCTTTGGGAGTCTCGTGCAGAGCATACAAATGATGTGGTCCAATGGAGTTGATCAAGTGTGGTCAATGCTTCGATGCTGGTGATGTTGGTCTGAGCGAGAACACTGACATTGGTGCATCTAACCTGCCAATGGATTTGCAGGATCTTGCAGAGGCAGCGCTGGTGGTACTTCTCCAGCATTTGGTGTCTGCTGTATATAGGCCACATCTCTGAGCCATATAGGAGGGCGGGTATCACTACTGCCCTGTAGACCATAAGTTTGATGCTGGATTTGAGGTCCTGGACTTCAAACACTCTCTTCCTCAGGCGACCGAAGGTTATGCTGGCGCACTGAAGGTCGTGTTGGACCTCATCATCAATGTCTGCTCTTGCTGACAGTAGGCTCCTGATGAGTGGAAAATGGTCCACATTGTCCAAGGCCTCATTATAGATTTTGATAATCGGGGGGCAGTGCTGTGTGGCGGGGTCAGGGGTTGGTAGAGGACCTTTGTCTTATGAGTGTTTAATGTAAGGCCCATGCTCTCATACGCCTCGGTGAAGGTGTTGACGATGGCTTGGAGTTCAGCTTCCAAGTGTGCGCAGACGCAAGTGTCATCTGCCTACTGTAGTTCGATGACAAAAGATGAGATGATGTTAGATCTGGCCTGGAGGCAGCACAAGTTGAACAGATTCCCATTTGTTCTATAATTTAGCTCCACTCCTGCAGGGAGCTTGCTAAGGGTGAGATGTAGCATTGCAGCAAGGAAGATCGAAAAGAGCGTTGGTGCAATGATGCTGCCTTGTTTGATCCCGGTCCTGACGTGGATTGGGTCTGTAGTGGATCCATTGGTCAGGGCTATGGGGAGCGGGCAGAGAAGTGGAGCTGAGCCCAAGATCAGATCAGCCAGGATCTTACTAAATGGCGGAGCAGGCTCAAGGGGCCAAATGGCCGACTCCTGCTCCTATTTCATATGTTCTTATGTTTACATGTAAATAAATGACCCTACCTCCTATCAAACACTGGGCAGAACTGCTTTGACTTGGTGGAGTTTCTTTTACACCAGGGTTCTCTTGAATTAGCAAATGGGCTAAATTTGTACATCTGTAAATGATACCATGGTTCACGTGAGAAGGAAAAAACAGATAAAAGGAGTGGGAGAAAACAAAGGAGGGAGAAAGAGAGAGAAATCAAAAGAAAATAGAGAGAACAAAAAGCAGGGAGACAGCAAAGCAGAGAGGACAAACTTGAGAAATGGTCCTAGTGAGCCAGAGAAAGTAGTGAGCGGGGGAAAAGAAAGACAAGAGAGAGAAAGTTCGAGAGCACAAAAAAAAGAGAAAGAGGCACAGACAATTACTATGTTAAAGGCACTGTATAAATGTAATTTGTTGTGGCACTTGATGCTTATCTTGGCTGTGTCAGCTGTGGCTCAGTGGGTAGCACTTGTGCCTGAGTCAAACCCTACAAAAATACAAATAAATAAATAAATAAATAAAAAAGAGGGCTGTCATAAGTGTCTGGAGTGTCCTCCAGAATTGGGGGACACTCGATCTAATGTTATTTTGTACTCCCCAAAAAGAGTTGTGCCTGAGTCAGAAGGTTATGGGTTCAAGTACAAGAATCTAGGCTGACACTCCGGTGCAGTATTGAGGGAGTACTGCACTGCCGGAGGTGCCATCTTTCAGGATGAGACGTTAAACCAAGGTCCTGTCTGCTCTCTCAAAGATCCTATGACCACTATTTCGAAGAAGAGCAGGTGGAGTTATCCCCCAGTGTCCTGGGGCCAATATTTATCCCTGAATCAACATCACTAAAAACAGATTATCAGTTCATTACCGCATAGCTGTGTGTGGGAGCTTGCTGCGTGCAAATTGACTGCAGTGTTTCCTACATTACTACAGTGACTACACTCCAGAAGTACTTCATTGACTGTAAAGCACTTCGGGATGTCGTGAAGGCGCTATAGAAATGCAAGTCTTTATTCTTTATTTTGGGTATCGGGACAATCCCATATTGGTGGTGTCCTAAAAGGGGAACTTGTGATAATTTTTGTTTGGTAACCCTGGGGGCAGCCAATTGCCACTCTTATTGGTCCATCCAAAAAAAAGGTTAAAAAGATTTATTAGAAGAGACATAACTGTGGCAACTGAGAAACTAACTCACTCTCACTCTCTCTCTCACTCTCTCACTCTCTCACTCTCTCTCTCACTCTCTCACTCTCTCACTCTCTCACTCTCACTCTCACTCTCTCACTCTCTCACTCTCACTCCAAGTAAATTCTCAAACGGATCTGTGCATGATCGAGTCTCCAGGTGCGATTTGAGTGGTTCTTTATAAGGACCCAATTTAAAAATAAAATTAAACACGAGAATTTGGGGATTGAAGAAGTGGGAAGGGGACATTAATAAGTGATCGGGTGGACCACGAACTACGATTGCAATCTGCTCTTTGCACAACGTTGGACAAGGCAGTGTAAGTTGGTAACAGTCTGACAAATTATGTGAAGGAAGTGGTTGATGTTTTGATAACGTGGGGCTACTTTTCGCAACTCATTTTTAATCTCCGTTTGCTTACGAGTTTAACTCTGAACTGCTCTTCCTGTTTTAGCCAGCAGTTTCATCTTAATTTCAACTACTTTCTTTAAAAATAAAGTCGTCCCGCTTGTCAATCCAGAGGGCCTTCGAATCGAAAATCGAATCGAATAGTTCTGGTTTGGAAGAGCGTTTTCTTCTATAATTTTGCGCTCTTTTTTTTTTCTATTGGTGGAGGAAGAGCCGAGTATTGCCCACGGATTGGCTTTTGTTCCCTGTAAGTGACCCACGCCAATCATCTGTCTGAAGAAACCCGACTTCACATTTCCAAATCTTCTTTCTGCAGGATTGCCTTAAACATTTGGGAACAAGATCCGGGTCCGTTGGTGCAGGTAACTTTTTTTTTTCCAATACCAACTAGTTTCTCGCCTGTTTTGTCCAGCAGTGAAAAGTGCACTTGTCAATTTATAGACCTTTTCATTACAAACTGGCATTGTGAACCCCATGACCTAATCATATGACTTGATGCACACTCGTAAGATCTTACGAATTGCAGGACCCAGGCTGTTTTCGTCTTTCTCTCTTTCTTTTCCCCCCCCCCCCCCCCCCCCAGCTGTTAATGATCCCGGTCCCCTGTTAACATCTGGAATTGCCTGCAAACTGCCTCCTTGTCAGGTCAGCCCGCGCTGTCGAGGTGTTAAACCAGATATTTTTGCTGTAGCCTTAAAAACCCACGAGTACGAGTTTCGCTTCCTTTTTTTTTTAGGGTTTTTTAAAAATGCGTATATTCTGGACTTGTGTACATCAGATGCAAAGCCAATTTTAAAGGGCTGGGGGAATAAGGCACTGTGTCCTGGAGCTTGAAACTTCCAAACCATGATCTATCTCCTGGAATGTCCATTCTGAGCAGCTTTCTTTTGAAGCAAGGGCAGGTTATCAACTACCCATTGGCAATACAATGGAGGAGCCAGTCATGACCCTCTTGTAATAAACGAGGGGTGCCTTTGTCAACTCTCTCTCTCTCTTTTTCCTGGTTTCTGCAAGAAAGTGAAGGCCAGAGTTCGGGTGGCTGGCTGTGCAGAAGATAAGGCATCACAATACTCTCTTTGTAAAGAGAAGTACTGTCGATGCTAGAAATATGAAAAATAAAAAGACTATGCTGGCAAACGCACAGGCCAGGCAGCATCTATTGCCTTGTGTGTTTCCCAATCTGACTTCACAAGGTGGTCCTCTGGGTCTCCTCCTATCAGCGGTGGGTGTGCTAACTCGGAGTTTTTAGGTGTTGGAATGTGAATGGCTTCATTAGTGTATGTTACAACAGGTGACTACACGCCAGAAGTATTTCAATGGCTGTAAAGCGCGAGGAGACGTCCTGCAGTCGTGAAAGGTGCAATGTAAATGCGAGTCTGTCTTTCTTTGTATACACTGTCCAATGGGCACCAAATAACCTAAAGGTAGCATCAAAAAGTGGGGGTGATTGTTGCCTGTTAATGTGGACACACTCTTTCTTCCCCCCAATCCTAGGTGCTGTGGCTAGGGAGTGGCTGATAACATGGACATAGAAAGTAGCCTGTACACTCCACTCCTCCAGACCATCGAAGAGCCTCCAGTTTCCCCAACGGCCTCGGGTACTATTTAATGAGCTCTCTTGACAGTCTAATGAATGTAAATCTTGGGACAAATGGAACCACTGTATTGGATGTGGACCAAGTGACTGGCTCCAAATTTTGTGCATATTATATCTTGAGCTTAATTTTTATCTGATTTTTGTGCTCATGAAAGTGCTTCATCATTTTAAAAACTGATGAGTGCTTGACTGAACTCAACTAGTGATAGAATCATAGAAATTTACAACACAGAAGGAGACCATTTTGCCCATGTGGGCCAACAGAGCTATCCAGCCTAATCCCATCAGCTGTGGCTCAGTGGGCAGCAAGTTGTGTTGTGCCCGTCAGTGGAGGCGTGTGAACAGGGGTCTGTGTCGCAAACAGCAGTCCCTCCTAAAAAAAGGCTGCGCAAGACCAAAAAGGAAGCTCCACCCATGGAGAAACCAGAGGTTAAGGCACCTTTGACATGGTCATCCTCCCCGAGATGGTTGGTGTGTACAATGGCAAAACCTTTAACCAGGTTGAAATCAAGCTTGAAATGACTGGCCATTATCTTGGCGAGTTTCCCATCACCTACCAGCACGGCAGACCTGGCATCTTTGCCACTCATTCCTCCGGGTTCATCCCTCCTGAAGTAAAGAGTTTACGATGGAAATATTGTGTAAATAAAACTCATCTGCCTGAGTCAGAAGGTTTGGTTTAAGTCCCAACTCCAGGGACTTGAGCACATAAATCTAGGTTGACACACCAGTGCAGTGCTCAGATGAGACATTAAACCATCTGTTTTTGGGTGGATGTAAAAGATCCCACAGCACTATTTCAAAGAAGAGCAGGGGAGTTATCCCCAGTGTTCTGGGGCCAATATTTATCCCTCAATCAACATAACAAAAACAGATGATCTGGTCATTATCACATTGCTGTGTGTGGGAGCTTGCTGTGAACAAATTGGCTGCTGTGTTTCCTACATTACAACAGTGACCACACTTCAAAAGCACTTGAGACGTCCAGTGGTCATGAAAGGCGCTATATAAAAGCACGTCTGTCTTTTTTTCCAGCTTGTGGTCTGTAGCCTTGTAGGTTACGGCACTTCCAGACCCTCAACACCCTCTGGATGAAAAAATGTTTCCTCAAATCTCCTCTAAACCTTTTGCCACTTACTTTAAATCTCTTCCCCCCCTGGTTGTTGACCCCTCTGCCAGTAGGTTCCTTTTCTATCCAGGCCCCTCATCATTTTATACACCAATTAGGTCATCTCCCCCACCACCCCTCAGCCTCTGTGTTCCAAAGAAAACAACCCCAGCCTATTGCATTTTTCCTCATAGCTAAAATTCTCCAGTTGTGATCTAGTAAATCTGAAAGCAGAAATGGAGAATATTGGTTTACTCATCAAGTGAGGGCCTGTTGTTGAGAAACACTTTGGTCTCCAGGATCACAATCCAGTATTGATGGATTTGTTATGCTGTGAAATTGTCTTTCCAAATTTGCCTTTGGCAATGTCACAAGCCAGTCTTGAGGACTTTTTTTCAGACCCTCTTAATGAAAGGGAAATCGTGCTTGACAAATCTTCCAGAATTTTTTGAGGATGTAACTAGCAGAGTGGACAAGGGAGAACCAGTGGATGTGGTGTATTTGGACTTTCAAAAGGCTTTTGACAAGGTCCCACATGAGATTGGTGTGCAAAATTAAAGCACATGGTATTGGGGGTAATGTACTGATGTGGATAGAGAACTGGTTGGCAGACAGGAAGCAGTCTGGATAAACAGTGGTTTTCAGAATGGCAGGCAGTGACTAGTGGGGTGCTGCAGGGCTCAGTGCTGGGACCCCAGCTCTTTACAATATACACTAATGATTTTAGATGAAGGAATTGTCTAATGTCTCCAGGTTTGCAGATGACACTAAGCTGGGTGGCGGTGTGAGCTGTGAGGAAAATGCGAAGAGGCTGTAGGATAACTTGGACAGGTTAGGTGAGTGGGCAAATACTTGGCAGATGCAGTATAATGTGGATAAATGAGGTTATCCACTTTGGGGACAAAAACACAAAGGCAGTATATTATCTGAATGGTGGCAGATTAGGAAAAGGGGAGGTGCAATGAGACCTGGGTGTCATGGTACATCAGTCATTAAAAGTTGGCATGCAGGTACAGCAGGTGGTGAAGAAGGCAAATGGTATGTTAGTCTTCATAGCTAGGGGTTTTGAGTATAGGAACAGGGATGTCTTGCTGCAGTTGTACAGGGCCTTGGTGAGGCCTTACCTGGAATATTGTGTTCAGTTTTGGTCTCCTAATCTGAGGAAGGATGTTCTTGCTATTGAGGGAGTGCAGCAAAGGTTCACCAGACTGACTCCTGGGATGGCTGGACTGACATATGAGGAGAGACTGGATCGACTGGGCCTGTATTCACTGGAGTTTAGAAGGATGAGAGGGGACCTCATAGAAACATATAAAATTCTGATGGGACTGTCCAGGTTAGATACAGGAATAATGTTCCCGATATTGGGGAAGTCCAGAACCAGGGGACAGTCTAAGGATAAAGAGTAAGCCATTTAGGACTGAGTTGAGGAGAAACGTCTTCACTCAGTTGTTAACCTGTGGAATTCCCTACCGCAGAGAATTGTTGATGCCAGTTCATTGGATATATTCAAGAGGGAGTTAGATATGACCCTTGTGGCTAAAGGGATCAAGGGGTATGGAGGGAAAGGGGTACTGAGATGAATGATCAGCCATGATCTTATTGAATGGTGGTCCAGGCTCGAATGGCCTACTCCTGCACCTATTTTCTATGTTTCTATCTCTGGGGTGTTTGGCTAACATCACTTTCATCTGAAGAGCTCCAAGGTTGTCTAAATTCCTGACCTTGGTTTTTGTACCTAGTTTAAATAACTTTGATACTTTTTATAAAAAAAAAAAAAATAATAATTCCTTCTACTGGACTGAAGTGGCAAGCCTACAATCTACACTCACTTGCTCTGTGTATATATGGCACAATGCTATGGACACACATGGCAGAACCAGAAGGGAGATGAGGAGAAATATTTTTATGCAGTGAGTTGTGATCTGGAATGCACTGCCTGATGGTAGCAGAATCAATAGTATGGATGAGGGAATGAGCCTAATCCAATAGCTTTGGGCAGTCTCTGGGCTGAATGGCCACCTTCTGTGCTGTATTCTGTTGTTTTTGGAACCAAATACATTCAAATGTAATATATTTTAAAACCTGTTCAATTCCTTTGCAGTGTCCATGAAAATTATGACGTCTATCTTGGCAATTGCCTCCATTACTATTGGTGAGGTTTCTTTTATTTTATATGAACATATTGGTGCCATGAATTTAAAACTGCTCATCTAGTTATACTTTTAGTTCTGGCAAGTGTTGATGCCATTCCTGTTTGGTGAGGAGATGTGAACATTATCTAGTTGTGGTTTTTGGTTCAATTTAGTCATGCTACATAAAGCGGCTTTAGATTCTTGTACCAAGCTTGTTTCAGTTAATACTGTCAGGATCTGTAGTTCAGGACTTGATCACGTTTGAGTAGCTAAATCAAAATCCAAGATGTTCCAGTACCTTTTTTTGAGCTGTGGGATAATCTGATAAGGATTCAATTGGGTAGATGCAAATAAACTCTTACTCCAGCAGGGCATCAAGAATGAGGGGCAAATCTTAAAATTAAAGCTCGGCCATTTGGAAAGTACACTTTCTCCCCTCCCGCCCCCCTCAGATGGGCAGCAGAAATCTGGAATTTTTTTGTTTTCACCTCTCCTACCCAAAAGGCTGTAAATGCTGGGACTATTGAGGCTTTCAAGACTAAGATCGCTCGCCCATTGTTGGGTAAGGGTATCGAGGGATAGAGATTGAATGAATGGTGGAACAGGCTCGGGGGTGAATGCTGAATGGCCGCCTCCTGATCCTTTGAATTCTGAACCAATTCTAATTGTATGAAGCTTGCACAAACTAACTTTTTTTTCATTCACATTCTAGGCACCATCTATTTGGATTCTTGTACCAAGCAATACTTGATCCCGATTTATCTAATTGTTTCTGGAAGCTTTACACTTTTCTTCGTGATGATATCAGTGGCTTCATGTGCCCCAAATGATGAGAGTAACATTTTGGCCTTCCACAAATGTGGCCGAGTTTGGAAAAGTCTAATCTCTCTGTTCTCCTTAATCTGGTTTATAACAGGTAAACTTTGGCTCCAGAGTGAAACTTGTGTTGTATAACTTGTTTTTAAAGTTGCATGTTATACTATTTGGCTGTGTTCAGAATTTTCTTGTGAAATATTGTCTTGGTTAGTTTTTCTCCAATTAGGATGCTACACTAGTGTACTAGAGGGGAGTTGGTTCTGTAAGAGGAGGGACCAGGGGTGGATTAACCATGGGGCTGCAGCCCCAGACCCACCAAAGAACATAGGCCCACCAAATAAATGTGGTGGGGGGGTGGGGGGGAAGAAAGATCCTGAATAGAATAGACATGAGGAAAAACAGGACCAATGGGAATCTAGTATTGCAATATAACCAAAATATATACTTTCATTGTTGAATATACTGTCCTATGTTTTCATACTCCATCATATGTAATGTCATGAATAAACATAACTAGGCCCATCAGGCCCTTAATCTCTCCCTAGGAGGGAGACTTCATTTATCCATGTTTCATTTAACTTGAAATGGCTAATAACAGATTGAGTTCTGATTTTGGCACTGCAACAGTACTTTTGCAAGTCACTGGCTGAACCAACATATCAAATCTGTGCAGTAGAATGGAGTAGTCTGGGATTCCAGGATCAGATTGGAAGGTTTGGGGCTACTTGTGCTCCATGGGCTGTAGTCTGGACACCCCACCACCATGTATGATGCAAAATTCCATCCAAAAATGGTTGGTCCATTGACTTGGGACCTGGGTTTTAGCCAAGTCTGAATGGAAGTTTTGACTGACACAATTTGGACTGTTCTCCAAATTGATGCACCCAGTGCTTGGTGTTTCTATCTAGCTGCAATGTGGCACTGTGGTCAATGAGCAGCCTTTGTCTCCACCCACCCCAGACCTACTAAAAGATCAGGGGAGAGGCAAGAAGCCTATGAAATGGTTGTACTAAAACATGCTTAACTTGTAGTTTTGGGAAGCTAATCCTGTAACCTTCCCAGGTTATGGAAATTGAGGGGAAATCTCCAGTTGACTTGCACTGTAGTAGATGAGCCCATTGCTGTCAGTAAAAGATCAGTACACTAGTTCCATTCCAGTGAATTGTTGACTGACTGCTCATGCAGTTAACTGCACTAATTAGCAATGTAGTTCCCAAATGACTTGTATCACCTATGCTTGAACTGTTTGAAGCAAACCAAGAGAAAGCCTTTTTAAAAAGGCTATCATGTTTCTCCTTGTGGGGGGAAATCCAAAACTAGGGACCATGAATAAATCCAATAGGGAATTAAGAGAATCTTTACCCAGAGTGGTGAGAATGTGGAACTTGCTACCCCAGGGAGTGATTGAGGCAAATAGCATAGATGTGCTAAAGGGAAGCTAGATAAGCATAAGGGAAGGAATAGGATCTGTTGGTACGGTGAGATAAGAGGGGTGGAAGGAGGCTTGTGGGGACCATAAACACCGGCATGGACCAGTTGGGCCAAATGACCTGTTTCTGTGCTGAAAATTGAGTATTCTTACCAAATTCAGATCTGCAGTTCAAAACCTACCAGCCAGAATATTACAAACTCCAGGGGGTGAGATAAAGATGGGACTGGTGGTCCATTTTGAAATGAAAGATTCCCTAAAAGTCAGATCCTGAAGGAGGAAATGTGACAGTCAGAGAATTCCTAAATGTTGGGTGGGGTGAAGAGGTGATTGCTGGCTGTTCTTGGCAGTGAAGTTATTCTTGTGAAGTAAATACCATTTTGTATCTGTTCTAGGTAATGTTTGGATCTACTGCATCTACGAGCCGGATTATATTGACACAACCTCGCCTAATTACTGCGCTAAAACCCTGTATCTCTTTGCCTTCTGGACCACCACCGTCACTTACATCCTTCTGGGGATTGCCCTGTTCCTAGGCTGTTGCGGCTTGCTCTGTGCATGTGCTCTAGGTGGAAGCTTGCGGATTGGGCAGAGGGGCTGAAGGCCTAAAATGAGGGGCTCCCTTGTTTGAATATGGAAAATCTACACCTACTCACTGCAAAATGTGCCTGGCTTTTGTAGATGAAGAAATTTGGCTGGATCTAATTTGCAGTGTACATTTTGAACACTTGTACAAAACTCTGCACCTTCACCTTCACGTTGCTCTTTGCGCACAATCTTCACCCTACACTTTTTTTTTTTATAAGTAAGTAAACTGGAGTCACTCGTGTATATAATTCTGAAACCAGTATGTTTTTTAAAGAAAACTTGTTGGATATGTCAATGTGTAATATTTAGAATATAAATCAGTATCTTCTAACTAACTGACTCCAGTCCTTTTCAGTGAGTTTTTTAAAGGTAAATCCTACTGCACCATGCTTCAGGTACACGTCTTGTTAAAGTGAAGACACTAGTTTGAAGGTACAGATTCTAGCTGGCCGATTCTGACCTCCATTAGACTTCTAGTGAAGTAGCTGGCTTCCTGGTTGAGAAATGGCTTGAGAGTTGACTTATCTCTCTGGTGCTTCCTGTAACTGCAGGAAGTTGTACGTTCAATCTCCCTTGAATTGCACTAGCTCCTACCTAACTGTGCTATCTGACACAATCTGTGGTATGTGGAACATTTGCATGACGGTGCAAAGAATCTGTCTAGCTGCTGTATAATAAAGGGTGCTGGAGAAAAATTGGATTGTGTTGGACAATATGGCCTTCAGCAGTTGACTAGGTGTCCAACAGATTCAGAAACACAGCTGCATGTTGAATCCATGTGCCTACAACTAATTTGAACTTTAACTAGTTTCTTGCAGCTATTGTGCCCCATTCTGGAAAAATTTTTTTTGTTCACAGGATGTAGGCAAAGCCAGCATTTATTGCCCTTGAGTGCTGTGCTTTGGGCCATTTCAGAGGGCTGTTAAGAGTCCATCATATTGCTGTGGGTCTGAAGTCACAGGTGAGACTGGGTAAGGGCAGTAGATTTCCTTCCCTTAAGGATATTAGTGAACGAGATGGATTTTTAAGACCATCCAGTAGTTTAATTATCAATATTACTGATACTAGCTTTTTATTCCAGATTTATTTAACTAACTATTTAAATTCCCCAGCTGCTGTGATGGGATTTGAACTCTTGATCAGTAATCCAGGCCTCTGGATTACTAGTCCAGTAACATGATCACGGTTACTGTTCCCTGTAAGGTGAGAAATATATACTCTTGCTTATCTCTGAAGGCTCCATAGTGACTGACCCACTTACTCTGCTAGACATGGTCCAGCTGCAGCAGTTTTCCTTATCCAAGGAGTTGTACGTTAATTGAAATCACTCCTTTCCCTTCCTGCCCATAAAACTGATGCTCTAGTTTAAGCCATTGTGTGGCTCCATGGGCTGGAGAGTCACATCCTTTCCCAGTGATGAGGGTCTGCTGTTTTGACTTGGCAATGCTAAATTAACATGGTGCAAATTAAATATTGCCCTTTGATTGCTGTCAGGAGTAAATGCTTTTACAGAAATAGTCCTTTGTGCTGAACATGAACAATATTGAGCACAGCCTGGAATCCATTTAACCTGCCTGCACTACACATTTAGTCCAAGCAGTATTGAACAGATGAGATGTAAATTCACAAGCCGTTGGGGGAGAGCATCTCAGTCAAATTAGTACAGTTAAACACAAAATTGGCTTTGAATAATGTTTACTTTCGTTGCAGTACCAATCTAACACAGCCTTGTTGCAGTATAGTTCCATGCCAGTATAGTTCAGCTGCTTTCAAGTGACTTTAGTCAAAGCAGGCTCTGGGAGCAGAGGCCCATGCAGCTGAAAATAGCCTTTTATCCTCATCTGGTGTCGACAGCCAGGGGTTTGAGTAGAAGCTGCTGGTATTTCTAATGCATGTGTAACCTAGGCATACTGAGCTAGTTAACCCCTGCGCACACCCTCTTTCCTCCCCCCCCCCCCCCCCCCCACCCCAAATCCTGGCTGGGATGCAATTGGTTTCAATCTCCTTTTTTAGTTGGGAGGGAGCAGCAAGACTAAAGCACTTGCTGTGTTGTGCCCTTTTTTTTAGCCTTTGAAGGGGCATGGAACACTAATCATTTGTTCATTTTTCAGTCTGTAACATTAACATGTCTGCTTTCTAAGTGTACATTTACTTTGAAAATATAAATTGGGTACTAAAGTTTTATACTTTTTTAAAAATCCCATTAATTAAGCTTAACTTTTCAGGGTCCTACTACTGACCTGTAACGCCATCATAGGCAGTCCCTCGGCACTGAGGAAGATTTGCTTCCACTCTTAAAAGTGATTCCTTAGGTGGCTGAACAGTCCAATAGGAGAACCACAGTCCCCATCACAGGTGGGACAGATAGTCATGGAGGGTGGGACTGGTTTGCCGCACACTCTTCCGCTGCCTGCGCTTGATTTTCTGCATGCTCTTGGTGATGAGACTCTAGGTGCTCAGCGCCCTCCCAGATGCATTTCCTCCACTTAGGGCAGTCTTTGGCCAGGGACTCCCAGGTGTCGGTGGGGATGTTGCAGTTTATCAAAGACTTTGAGGGTGTCCTTGAAACGTTTCCTCTACCCACCTTTTGGCTCACTTGCTGTGAAGGAGTTCCGAGTAGAGCGCTTGCTTTGGGAGTCTCGTCTCGTGTCCGGCATGAGCTCTGCTGGGTAGGCTACATTGTTCACAAGTGTGGTCAGTGCTTCAATGCTGTGGATTGACGGTCAGGAAGGATAGACAGAAAGGAAAAGGAGATTGGGTGGCATTGCTCGTTAAAGATGAAATTAATGCAATAGTAAGGAAGGACATTAGCTTGGATGATGTGGAATTGGTATGGGTGGAGCTGCAGAATACCAAAAGGCAGAAAATGCTAGTGGGAATTGTGTACAGACCACCAAACAGTAGTAATGAGGTTGGGGACAGCATCAAACAAGAAATTAGGGATGTGTGCAATAAAGGTACAGCAGTTATCATGGGTGACTTTTTAAATCTACATATAGATTGGGCTAACCAAACTGGTAGCAATACAGTGGAGGAGGATTTCCTGGAGTGTATTAGGGATGGCTTTCTAGATCAATGTCAAGGAATCAACTAGAGGGCTGGCCATCCTAGACTGTGTGATGAGAAAGGACTAATTAGCAATCTTGTGCAAGGCCCCGGGGGGAAGGGGGAAGGGGGAAAGGGGGAAGGAAAGAAAAGTGACCATAATATGGTAGGATTCTTAAGATGGAGAGTGAACTTAAGGAAAGGTAACTTTGATATGAGACATGAATTGGCTAGAATAGACTGGCGAATGATACTTAAGGATTGACAGTGGACTGGGCAGTAGTTGGAAAGAGTGTTAACCTGTGGAATTCCCTACCGCAGAGAGTTGTTGATGCCAGTTCATTGGATATATTCAAGAGGGAGTTAGATGTGGCCCTTATGGCTAAAGGGATCAAGGAGTATGGAGAGAAAGCTGGAAAGTGGTATTGAGGTGAATGATCAGCCATCATCTTATTGAATGGTGGTGCAGGCTCAAAGGGCCGAATGGCCTACTCCTGCACCTATTTTCTATGTTGGCCTGGTTGAGGATGCTAATATGGTCGTTATCACTTTGCTATTTGTGGGACCTTGTGTGCAATTTGGCTGCCATGTTTCTCACATTAGTGACTACACTCTGAAAGTACTTCATTGGCTGTTATGCACTTTTTGAGGTGTCCGGTGGTTGTGAAAGGCTCTATATAAATGCAAGTTTTTCTCTTTTCCTGGTTGCTGACTATCCAGTGGAATTTCTGCGTACTTGGATTTGAGATGAGAATAATAGAGGTGTGGTCTGTACCTGTAGGCAATCCCTCGGAATCGAGGAAGACTTGCTTTGACTCTTTTAAAGTGAGTCCTTGGGTGGCTGAACAGTCCGATAGGAGAACCGCAGACCCTGTCACAGGTGCCCAACAATCCCCGCAGCTCCGGACAGGATTGTGCACTCCTGGGCTACCCTTACATGGAATAATCTGTTAGTACTTGGCCTTCATGCTCCCACATGGACAATTGGAGGGGTGAGGCAGAGGAGTACTGGTGTGCTGCTCGGCACCTTGGACCAGCAGGACTTTGTACTGTAGGACGGACAGCTTGGGCTTGTTGCACAAACTACGGCGATTGTCAGTACGGGAAATTATGTGGAACTACAACATTAGCAAGTGCAGCAGAAATAATTCTGCATCCTGCAGAGACCAAACCACAAACTAAAAAAGTTACGCAACTAAAATAAATGCAATCCTTCAGGTTACGAGGAGGAGGGGGGGGGGGGGGGGAGAGAGGAGAGGATTGGGGGTTTGTGGGTGGGGGTGGGGTTGGTGGGGTTTGTGGGTTGGGGGGGCCTTGGCTACTCGAGGGGCTGGAGGAGAGCAGACTAACCGTGACAAGTACACTTCACCTTGTGACTAAGTTGGATTCCAAGCTCCATATCTCTTGCTGGACCATTGGCAAACTGGACCTACTGCTGGCCTTGATGGCAAGGAGGCTGTTATTTAACAGAGGGAGCATAGTGATGGTACTATTGGTTCTCTACATGCCCCGCCCTCCCCAATCCTGCTCAGTTGGTAAGAAAGCAAAACAAAAATGACACCACCATCATTGCAAGAAAGGTGATCTTGTTGTTTCCACAAATATGAACAAATGGAATGGGCTGGGGAGTGGTTTAGCACACAAGCCGATAGCGGCCCTGGTCTAGTAACAGTGGGATTGCTGCTCACTGGATGCTGTGTAAATCCGCGGTGTTAGGAAGCAGAATGGTACCTTTTGGAGGCTGCAGCTAGAGAGGTCCGCAGAGAGAGGTGACTTTTTGGGGAGTTGAGACGTCCCCCAAACTAGGCACAGCTGACAATCTAAACTGGGAGCAAATCTCATGAGGTAAAGCTCGACTACTGCAACTGAGATCTTTTGGGTTTGACTTGCACTATAAAACCTACTGCTTCTTCAGTAAGTATATCGTTCTCTCCTGAGTCAGAAGGTTGTGGGTTCAAGTCCCACGCCAAGACTTAAGCACATCAATCTAGGCTGACACTCCCAGTGCAGTGCTGAGGGAGTGCTGCACTGTCGGAGGTGCCGTATTTTGGACGAAACGTTAGGTGGATGTAAAAGATCCCATGGCACTATTTCGAAGAAGAGCAGGGGAGTTCTCGCCATTGTCCTGTCCAATATTTATCCCTTAACCAACATCTAAAGCAGATTATTTAGTCAATATCACATTGCTGTTTGTGGGAGCTTGCTGTTTGCAGATTGGCTGCTGCGTTTCCCACATTATAAGTGACTACACTTCAAAAAAGTGGCTGTACAGCGCTTTGGGACATCTGGTGGACTTGAAAGGCGCTACAGAAATGCAAATCTTTCTTTCTCTTGCACTCACTCAGCCTGACTAAAACAGGCAGCATGTACTGAAAAAATGAAACCAGTCTAATTAATTTAACAATATAACTGATTATCAACTGCAAGACTACAGTTTACAACAGAGACCATTATGTGTACTGGCTCTTTAACAGAACAGTACAAAACAAATCCCAATGCCCGATATTTTATTCTCCGCTGGGAGGGGTGAGTGGCACGAGGAGATTGTCAAGATTAGGCCCCCAGCGGGTGCACTAGTCGGGAAGGTCGTCGAGAGTAGGATGGGTCATGGGGTTCCTGCTCGTAAGGAGGCGGTGACTAGTGCCTCGATGGGCTCTTCGGAGGATGCCAAGAGAGGCACAGAAGGAAGCAGTCGGCTTATCATAAGAGGGAGTTAAACCCGGGACGGCGACAGGAGGGTAGGAAGGTTGAGGAGTGCTGAGGGGTTGGGTTAGGGATTAGGGAGGCAGAGTACCTGAGAGGGAAGAAATAAAAGGAGGCATGATGACACGAGAGAGGGATAAAGAGAAAAGAAAAAATGTAAATAGAAGTGTTGGGCTCGAGTCTGGTACGGCAGTCAAAATGGACTCGGGGAAAGTCAAGTTACATCAAAAGACTTGGATTGTTGAAACGTATAAGATTCTGAGGGGGCTGGACAGGGTAGATGCAGAGAGGATGTTTCCCCTCGTGGGGGAATCTAGAACTAGGGGACATAGTTTCAGAATAAGGGGCAGCCCATTTAAAACGGAAATGGGGAGGAATTTATTCTCTCAGTGGGTCGTGAATCTGTGGAATTCTCTGCCCCAGAGAGCTGTGGAGGCTGGGTCATTGAATATATTCAAGGTGGAGATAGACAGATTATTAAAAGATAAGGGAGTCAAGGGTTATGGGGAGCGGGCAGGGAAGGGGAAGTGGAGTTGAGGCCAGGATGAGATCAGCCATGATCTCATTGAATGGCGGAGCAGGCTCGAGGGGCCGAATGGCCAACTCCTGCTCCTATTTCTTATGTTCTTATGTATTTCTATAGCGCCTTTCATGACCACCGGACGTCTTAAAGCACTTTACAGTCAATGCACTTTTGGAGTGTAGTCGCTGTTGTAATGTAGGAAATGCAGCAGCCAACAATTTGCGCACAGTAAGCTCCCACCAACAGCAATGTGATAATGACCAGATGATCTTTTTTTTTTATGTTGATTGAGGGATAAATATTGGCCCAGGACACTGGGGATAACTCCCCTGCTCTTCTTCGAAATAGTGCCATGGGATCTTTTACGTCCACCTGAGGGAGCAGACAGGAGTGGTTACATAATAATAATAACTTTTACTTATACAGCGCCTTTAACGTAGTAAAACATCCCAAGGCACTTAATATCTGTGTTACGTCAAAACAGGTCAATTTGACCCCGAGCCACAAAAGAAGAAATTAGCGCAGATGACCAAAAGCTTGTTTAAAGAGGTAGGTTTTAAGGAGCTTCTTAAAGGAGGTGAGAGAGGTTTAGGGAGGGAATTCCAGAGCTTAGGGCCCAAACAGCTGAAGGCACGGCCACCGATGGTTGAACACTTAAAATCAGGGATGTTCAAGAGACCAGAATTTGAGGAACGCAGACACATCAAAATTAGAATAGGTATGTCCTGGTAGTAAATGGGGATTAGCGAGGAGACAATAGGAAGGAGACAAGAGTTAAAGGCAGCGGTCCCGTGGTGGAATAAAGTTGGTGTCAGTAGTGTGATATGGGCTTGGAGCATTGACGAACTGATGTCCAAGTTCGGAGACAGGTGTGGAGGGCGAGTGAGTCCAGAAGCTATTTGAAGGGTACAGTATCGGAGGATGCACTGCTGGAAGTATCTCTGCAGGAATGAAGAGGCAAGAGGTGTGCAGAATCGATCGCAGGGCAGAAAAATGGTGGCGAAGTTGGAGGCCACTATAAGATCCACAAGTGGCAGAGAAATGGACTTTGGCCCAGGAGAGTGAAATTCTGACCAGGAAACTGACTGTAGCTGAAGAACCAGTAGGACGATCACAAGCTCAGTGTGGGGATGGGCTGTAAGCTGGACAAAGTTACCTTAAAACTTAAGCAACTGAACAGCAGATCAGAGTCACAGCACCTGAGTATCACAGTAGAGTAACGTAGACTTGATGGCAGGGAAGTTCAGTCATTTGGAAGCCAAATTTGAGTAAAGATTACATGTTCACTGATGAAAACAAAGAGCAGGCATGGTCGGGGGACGGGCTGTGCGCCAGGTAACTTTAAGCTGGCAGTCTGAACTTGTAGTTAGGGCTAAAATGCATCCACTATTAGAGCCAGGGGAAGTTAAACAGCGGAAGGGAGGA
>NW_027252965.1:7500-12500 GCF_044704955.1 Pristiophorus japonicus | reverse complement strand
CACTACACTCTGTCCCCTCTTCCAGGTCATCTATGTATATTGTAAACAGTTGTGGTCCCAGCACCGATCCCTGTGGCACACCACTAACCACCGATTTCCAACCGGAAAAGGACCCATTTATCCCGAATCTCTGCTTTCTGTTCGCCAGCCAATTCTCTATCCATGTTAATACATTTCCTCTGACTCCACGTACCTTTATCTTCTGCAGTAACCTTTTGTGTGGCACCTTATCGAATGCCTTTTGGAAATCTAAATACACCACATCCATCGGTACACCTCTATCCACCATGCTCGGTATATCCTCAAAGAATTCCAGTAAATTAGTTAAACATGATTTCCCCTTCATGAATCCATGTTGCGTCTGCTTGATTGCACTATTCCTATCCAGATGTCCCGCTATTTCTTCCTTAATGATAGCTTCAAGCATTTTCCCCACTACAGATGTTAAACTAACCGACCTATAGTTACCTGCCTTTTGTCTGCCCCCTTTTTTAAACAGAGGCGTTACATTAGCTGCTTTCCAATCCGCTGGTACCTCCCCAGAGTCCAGAGAATTTTGGTAGATTATAACGAATGCATCTGCTATAACTTCCGCCATCTCTTTTAATACCCTGGCCATTTAACAGTTTGATTATAAGCACCCTATTCCCTTCCTGGGACAAAACAGTGGCCAGCAAACCCACTTGGGAACCATGACCCGTAATTCGGGACAAACACAGGGGTCGTTGACATCAATGTCACGTGAAACAGCCGCGCGATCGTGGAACACGTTCTGCCGGTGACGTCGGCTTTCCCGCGTGATCATTCAGATCCGGGTGGACCAGGGAGAGCCTGGTTTTGAGGGCTCTCTTCGTTAACAATTCTGCCGGGGGTTAAACCCCGGTGAGCGAGCGGGGTCGCGTGCGGTAACTGAGCAGAATGCGAGACAAGTGGTTCTGCAGGGAGCCCGCCCGTCATGCGTTTCATGCTCTGCTCGATAGTTTGGACCGCCCGCTCCGCTTGACCGTTGGACGCGGGCTTAAACGGGGCAGACCTGACACGCTTGATGGCATTGCGGGTCACAAGCTCGTTGAATCCCGAGCTGGTGAAACACGGTCCGTTGTCGGGCAAGCCATGGGTGGTGTACGTGGCCCGGAGGCTTTCAATGGTGGCCGTGGATGTGCAGGATGACATGATTACGCATTCAATCCATTTGGAGTAAGCGTCCACGACAACTAAAAACATCTTTCCTAGAAAGGGGCCGGCAAAATCTACGTGGATCCTGGACCATAGTTTGGAGGCCCATGACAACAGGCTCAGTGGAGCCTCCCTTGGTGCATTGCTCAGTTGCGAGTGTTGCACTGTTGCACGCATGACTCCAAGTCCGAGTCAATGCCGGGCCACCAAACGTGCGACCTGGTGATGGCCTTCATCAGGACAATGCCTGGGTGGGTACTGTGCAGATTGCGTATAAACATTTCCCTGCCTTGTTTTGGCAAAACCACACGATTACCCCATAAGAGACAATCCGACCGGGATGGACATTTCATCGTTGCGCCGGTGAAACGGCTTAATTTCATCTTGCATTTCCCCAGGAACGGCCGACCAGCTCCCATTTAGGTACTCAACTCTTTACTACTGACAGTCCAGGTCCTGATCTGGGGAACAGTGACGGGTGACCCCTCACTCTCAAAAGCATCCATGACCAGAAGCAAGTCTGCGGGCTGCACCATTTCAACCCCGGTGGTGGGTAATGGTAGCCGGCTGAGAGCATCGGCACAGTTTTCAGTGCCTGGTTTGTGGCGGATAACATCGTCATAAGCGGATAACGTTCGTGCCATCTTTGTAGTGGGGAAAATGCTTGAAACTATCATTAAGGAAGAAATAGCGGGACATCTAGATAGGAATAGTGCAATCAAGCAGGCGCAACATGGATTCATGAAGGGGAAATCATGTTTAACTAATTTACTGGAATTCTTTGAGGATATAACGAGCATGGTGGATAGAGGTGTACCAATGGGTGTGGTGTATTTAGATTTCCAAAAGGCATTCGATAAGGTGCCACACAAAAGGTTACTGCAGAAAATAAAGGTACGTGGAGTCAGAGGAAATGTATTAGCATGGATAGAGAATTGGCTGGCTAACAGAAAACAGAGAGTCGGGATAAATGGGTCCTTTTCGGGTTGGAAATCGGTGGTTAGTGGTGTGCCACAGGGATCGGTGCTGGGACCACAACTGTTTACAATATACATAGATGACCTGGAAGAGGGGACAGATTGTAGTGTAACAAAATTTGCAAATGACACAAAGATTAGTGGGAAAGCGGGTTGTGTAGAGGACACAGAGAGGCTGCAAAGAGATTTAGATAGATTAAGCGAATGGGCTAAGGTTTGGCAGATGGAATACAATGTCGGAAAGTGTGAGGTCATCCAGCTTGGGAAAAAAAACAGTAAAAGGGAATATTATTTGAATGGGGAGAAATTACAACATGCTGCGGTGCAGAGGGACCTGGGGGTCCTTGTGCATGAATCCCAAAAAGTTAGTTTGCAGGTGCAGCAGGTAATCAGGAAGGCGAATGGGATGTTGGCCTTCATTGCGAGAGGGATGGAGTACAAAAGCAGGGAGGTCCTGCTGCAACTGTACAGGGTATTGGTGAGGCCGCACCTGGAGTACTGCGTGCAGTTTTGGTCACCTTACTTAAGGAAGGATATACTAGCCTTGGAGGGGATACAGAGACGATTCACTCGGCTGATTCCGGAGATGAGGGGGTTACCTTATGATGATAGATTGAGTAGACTGGGTCTTTACTCGTTGGAGTTCAGAAGGATGACGGGTGATCTAAGAGAAACATTTAAAATAATGAAAGGGATAGACAAGATAGAGGCAGAGAGGTTGTTTCCACTGGTCGGGGAGACTAGAACTAGGGGGCACAGCCTCAAAATACGGGGGAGCCAATTTAAAACCGAGTTGAGAAGGAATTTCTTCTCCCAGAGGGTTGTGAATCTGTGGAATTCTCTGCCCAGGGAAGCAGTTGAGGCTAGCTCATTGAATGTATTCAAGTCACAGATAGATAGATTTTTAACCAATAAGGGAATTAAGGGTTACGGGGAGAGGGCGGGTAAGTGGAGCTGAGTCCACGGCCAGATCAGCCATGATCTTGTTGAATGGCGGAGCAGGCTCGAGGGGCTAGATGGCCTACTCCTGTTCCTAATTCTTATGTTCTTATGTTCTTATGCGGGATGAAGCATTGGTGTTAAGACCTTTGCTCTCTGAAAACAGCAAAGTGAGAGGCTTGTGGTCAGTTTCAAGCTCAAACCGAAGTCCAAATAGGTATTGGTGCATTTTCTTAACACAATATACACATGCTAAAGCCTCTTTCTTGACCATACTGTAGGCTCTCTCAGCCTTAGACAGACTTCTAGACGCGTATGCAACCAGTTGGAGATTACTCGATACATGTAACACACAGCCGACCCTGTACGATGAGACGTAACAAGCTCGCACTAAACGTTTACATGGGTCATAGTGCACAAGTAGCTTATTTGAACATAGCAGGTTCCTGGCCTTCTCAAAGGCGGTGTCTTGGCATTTGCCCCAAACCCAGTCATCACCCTGACGTAGCAACAGGTGCAAAGGCTCTAACAACGTGCTCAACCCGGTGTAGAAAGTTACCGAAATAGTTGAGGAGTCCCAGGAACGAGCGCAGCTCCGTCACATTCTGTGGCCTGGGTGCATTCTTGATGGCCTCTGCCTTTGAGCCCGTGGGCCCGGTGCCGTCTGCTGCAATCTTTCGCCCCAAAAATTCGACTTCTGGCGCCAAGGAAAACACACGTGGGGGCGTTTCAGCCTGAGTCCCACTCTGTCTCGGCGACTTAGAACCTCTTCCAGGTTGTGTAGGTGTTCGATGGTGTCAGGACCGGTGATCAGGATGTCGTCTTGAAACACAACGGTGCGCGGAACAGATTTCAGCAAACTCTCTGGAAAATGGCTGCAGCCAAGCGAATCCCGAAAGGGACACCTGTGGTTTATAAACAGTCCTTTGTGTGTGTTGATGCACATCAGTCTTTTCGAAGATTCAGCCAGCTCCTGTGTCATGTAGGCGAAGGTTAGGTCCAATTTGGTGAACCACATCCCCCTTCACACCTCCCCCCCCCCCCCCCCGCTACCATGGCGAACAGGTCATCCGCCTTGGGTAGTGGGTACTTGTAACGAGACTCGGTTGATTGTTACCTTGTAGTCTCCACTGATTCTGAGCGTGCCATCGCTTTTCAACACCGGAACAATCGGACCGACCCACTCGTTGAACTCGACTGGCGATACGATTCCTTCGCGTTGGAGTCCGTCCAGTTCGACCTCGACTTTCTCCCTCATCGTGTACGGGGCCGCCCGAGCCTTGTGATGGACGGGCCGTGCATCGGGGCCTGGATGGGTCTGTACCTCGGCGCCTGTGAAGTTGCCGATGCCTGGTTCGAACAGCGAGGGAACCTTGCCCAGCACTTGAGCACACGGGGGCGTCATCCACTGAAGACGGTGCTTTGATGTCGTTCCTACTCCAGCTAATCTTTTCTAGCCAGCTTCTGCCGAGCAGCGTTGGGCCATTGCCTGGAACAATCCACAAGGATAGGTCATGCGCAGCTCCATCATACGATACCTTCACTGCCGCACTTCCAATGACTGGTATCAGCTCTTTGGTGAAGGTACGCAGCTTTGCATTAATCGGGCTCAGTTTGGGCCTTTGTTGCCCCACAGTTTCTCGAAAGCCTTCTGGCTCATTATTGACCGACTCGCCCCCGTGTCCAACTCCATGGATACTGGAACTCCATTTAATTTGACTTTCAGCATTATAGGAGGGCTCTTGGTGGTGAAGGTATGTACCCCATACACTTCTTCCTCGGGTTGAGTTGCCTGTGCTGCGTGATCAATGCCGGATCGATCATCCTCTGCCATGTGGTGTGTCGTAGCACGTTTGCTGGAGGTGGCGTCAACACGGAGCTAATGGATTCACGTTCACCACCACCACC
>NW_027252964.1:0-19331 GCF_044704955.1 Pristiophorus japonicus | reverse complement strand
GGGGACGGGGGAGGGGCGGGGATAGGGGACGGGGAGGGGGGATAGGGGACGGGGAGGGGGGGATAGGGGGGGAGGGGGGGATAGGGGGGGGTAGGGACGGGGTGGGGGGTGGATAGGGGACGGGGGAGGGGGCTGGATAGGGGGACGGGGGAGGGGGGGTGGATAGGGGACGGGGGAGGGGGGGTGGATAGGGGACGGGGGATGGATAGGGGACGGGGGAGGGAGGATAGGGGACGGGGGAGGGGGGGGATAGGGGACGGGGAGGGGGAGGGGGGATAGGGGACGGGGAGGGGGAGGGGGGGATAGGGGAGGGGGAGGGGGAGGGGGGGGATAGGGGACGGGGGGGATAGGGGACGGGGGGATAGGGGACGGGGGGGATAGGGGACGGGGGGGATAGGGGACGGGGGAGGGGCGGGGATAGGGGACAGGGGAGGGGCGGGGATAGGGGACGGGGGAGGGGCGGGGATAGGGGACGGGGGAGGGGGGGTAGGGGACGGGGAGGGGGGGTAGGGGACGGGGAGGGGGGATAGGGGACAGGGGAGGGGGGGGATAGGGGACGGGGGAGGGGGGTATAGGGGACGGGGAGGGGGGTATAGGGGACGGGGGAGGGGGGTATAGGGGACGGGGGAGGGGGAGGGGGGGGATAGGGGGCGGGGAGGGGGGGATAGGGGACGGGGGGGATAGGGGACGGGGGGGATAGTGGACGGGGGGATAGGGGACGGGGGGTATAGGGGACGGGGGGTATAGGGGACGGGGGGTATAGGGGACGGGGGAGGGGGAGAGAGGGGACGGGGGAATTTTAGGGGAGGGGGGTGGGGGGGATAGGGGACGGGGGAGATAGGGGACGGGGGAGGGGGGATAGGGGACGGGGGAGGGGGGTTAGGGGACGGGGAGGGGGGGATAGGGGACGGGGAGGGGGGGATAGGGGACGGGGGAGGGGGGATAGGGGACGGGGGATAGGGGACGGGGGATAGGGGACGGGGGATAGGGGACGGGGACGGGGGTGCGGGGATAGGTGACATGGGAGGGGGGATCGGGGACGGGGGAGGGGGGGATAGGGGACTGGGGAGTAGGGGACGGGGGAGGGGGGGATAGGGGACGGGGGAGGGGGGGATAGGGGACGGGGGAGGGGGGGATAGGGGACAGAGAGGGGGGAGAGGGGATGGGGGATAGGGGATGGGGACGGGGGATAGGGGACGGGGGAGGGGGAGGATAGGGGAGGGGGAGGATAGGGGACGGGGGAGGGGGGGATAGGGGACGGGGGAGGGGGGGGGGGGGAATAGGGGACGGGGGGGATAGGGGACGGGGGAGAATAGGGGACGGGGGAGAATAGGGGACGGGGGAGAATAGGGGACGGGGAGGGGGCAGAATAGGGGACGGAGGTGTGGGGGGAATAGGGGACGGGGGAGTGGGGGGAATAGGGGACGGGGGAGTGGGGGGGAATAGGGGACGTGGGAGTGGGGGGGAATAGGGGACGGGGGAGTGGGGGGGAATAGGGGACGGGGGAGTGGGGGGGAACAGGGGACGGGGGAGTGGGGGGGGATAGTGGACGGGGGGATAGGGGACGGGGGAGGGGGAACAGGGGACGGGGGGATAGAGGACGGGGGAGGGGGGCGATAGGGGACGGGGGAGGGGGGCGATAGGGGACGGGGTATAGGGGACGGGCGAGGGGGGGATAGGGGACGGGGAGGGGAGGGATAGGGGACGGGGGAGGGGAGGGATAGGGGACGGGGGAGAGGGGACGGGGGAGGGGCGGGGATAGGGGGAGGGGCGGGGATAGGGGGAGGGACGGGGATAGGGGAGGGGCGGGGATAGGGGTACGGGGATAGGGGACGGGGGAGGGGGGGATAGGGGACGGGGGCGGGGGGGATCGGGGACGGGGAGGGGGGGATCGGGGACGGGGGAGGGGGGGATAGGGGACGGGGGACGGGGGGGTAGGGGACGGGGGAGGGGGGATAGGGGACGGGGGATCGGGGGATAGCAGACGGGGGATCGGGGGGATAGCAGACGGGGGATCGGGGGGATAGCAGACGGGGGATCGGGGGGATAGCAGACGGGGGATCGGGGGCATAGGGGACGGGGGAGGGGTGATAGGGGACGGGAGGGGGGATAGGGGACGGGGGGGGTAGGGGACGGGGGGGGATAGGGGACGGGGGAGGGGGATAGGGGACGGGGGAGGGGGGGATAGGGGACGGGGGAGGGGGGATAGGGGACGGGGGAGGGGGGATAGGGGACGGGGGAGGGGGGATAGGGGACGGGGGAGGGGGGGATAGGGGACGGGGGAGGGGGGGATAGGGGACGGGGGAGGGGGGATAGGGGACGGAGGAGGGTGGGATAGGGGAAGGGGGAGCGGGGGATCGGGGAGATAGGGGACGGGTGAGGGGGGGATCGGGGGGATGGAGGGGACGGGGGTGGGGGGGGATAGGGGACGGGGGAGGGGGGGATAGGGGACGGGGGGAATAGGGGACGGGGGAGGGGGGGATAGGGGACGGGGGGATAGGGGACGGGGGGATAGGGGACGGGGGAGGGGATGGGGAGTGGGGGATAGGGGACGGGGGAGGGGGGGATAGGGGACGGGGGAGGGGGGATAGGGGACGGGGGATGGGGGAGGGGGGACGGGGGAGGGGGAGACGGGGGAGGGGGGATAGGAGACGGGGAGGGGGAGGATAGTGGATGGGGGAGGGGGGATAGTGGACGGGGGAGGGGGGATAGGGGACGGGGGAGGGGGGGATAGGGGACGGGGGAGGGGGGTAGGGGACGGGGGAGGGGGGGTGATAGGGGACGGGGGGATGGGGACGGGGGGGGTGGGGACGGGGGGGATGGGGACGGGGGATAGGGAAGGGGGATAGGGAAGGGGGGGGATAGGGGAGGGGGGATAGGGGAGGGGGGGATAGGGGAGGGGGGGGATAGGGGACGGGGGAGGGGGGGATCGGGGACGGGGGAGGGGGGGATAGGGGACGGGGGAGGGGGATGGGGACGGGGGAGATAGGGGATAGGGGACGGGGGAGATAGGGGACGGGGGAGATAGGGGACGGGGGAGGGGGGTATGGGGGACGGGGGAGGGGGGTATAGGTATAAGGGAGGGGGAGGGGGGGTATAGGAGACGGGGGAGGGGGGTATAAGGGACGGGGAGGGGGGGATAGGGGACGGGGAGCGGGGATAGGGGACGGGGGGGATAGGGGACGGGGGGGATAGGGGACGGGGGGATAGGGGACGGGGGGATAGGGGACGGGGGGGATAGGGGACGGGGGGATAGATGACGGGGGAGGGGGGATAGGTGACGGGGGAGGGGCGGGGATAGGGGACAGGGGAGGGGCGGGGATAGGGGACGGGGGAGGGGCGGGGATAGGGGACGGGGGAGGGGCGGGGATAGGGGACGGGGAGGGGGGATAGGGGACGGGGAGGGGGGGATAGGGGGGGAGGGGGGGATAGGGGGGGGTAGGGGACGGGGTGGGGGTGGATAGGGGACGGGGGAGGGGGCTGGATAGGGGACGGGGGAGGGGGGGTGGATAGGGGACGGGGGAGGGGGGGTGGATAGGGGACGGGGGATGGATAGGGGACGGGGGAGGGAGGATAGGGGACGGGGGAGGGGGGGGATAGGGGACGGGGAGGGGGAGGGGGGATAGGGGACGGGGAGGGGGAGGGGGGGATAGGGGAGGGGGAGGGGGAGGGGGGGATAGGGGACGGGGGGGATAGGGGACGGGGGGGATAGGGGACGGGGGGGATAGGGGACGGGGGGGATATAGGGGACGGGGGAGGGGCGGGGATAGGGGACAGGGGAGGGGCGGGGATAGGGGACGGCGGGGATAGGGGACGGGGGAGGGGCGGGGATAGGGGACGGGGGAGGGGGGGTAGGGGACGGGGAGGGGGGATAGGGGACAGGGGAGGGGGGGGATAGGGGACGGGGGAGGGGGGTATAGGGGACGGGGAGGGGGGTATAGGGGACGGGGGAGGGGGGTATAGGGGACGGGGGAGGGGGAGGGGGGGGATAGGGGGCGGGGAGGGGGGGATAGGGGACGGGGGGGATAGTGGACGGGGGGATAGGGGACGGGGGGTATAGGGGACGGGGGGTATAGGGGACGGGGGGTATAGGGGACGGGGGAGGGGGAGAGAGGGGACGGGGGAATTTTAGGGGAGGGGGGTGGGGGGGATAGGGGACGGGGGAGATAGGGGACGGGGGAGGGGGGATAGGGGACGGGGGAGGGGGGGTAGGGGACGGGGAGGGGGGGATAGGGGACGGGGAGGGGGGGATAGGGACGGGGGAGGGGGGATAGGGGACGGGGGATAGGGGACGGGGGATAGGGGACGGGGGATAGGGGACGGGGACGGGGGTGCGGGGATAGGTGACATGGGAGGGGGGATCGGGGACGGGGGAGGGGGGGATAGGGGACTGGGGAGTAGGGGACGGGGGAGGGGGTGGATAGGGGACGGGGGAGGGGGGGTAGGGGACGGGGGAGGGGGGGATAGGGGACGGGGGAGTGAGGGATAGGGGACAGAGAGGGGGGAGAGGGGATGGGGGATAGGGGATGGGGACGGGGGATAGGGGACGGGGGAGGGGGAGGATAGGGGAGGGGGAGGATAGGGGACGGGGGAGGGGGGGATAGGGGACGGGGGAGGGGGGAATAGGGGACGGGGGGGATAGGGGACGGGGGAGAATAGGGGACGGGGGAGAATAGGGGACGGGGGAGAATAGGGGACGGGGAGGGGGCAGAATAGGGGACGGAGGTGTGGGGGGAATAGGGGACGGGGGAGTGGGGGGAATAGGGGACGGGGGAGTGGGGGGGAATAGGGGACGTGGGAGTGGGGGGGAATAGGGGACGGGGGAGTGGGGGGGAATAGGGGACGGGGGAGTGGGGGGGAACAGGGGACGGGGGAGTGGGGGGGGATAGTGGACGGTGGAGTGGGAGGAATAGCGGACGGGGGGATAGGGGACGGGGGAGGGGGAACAGGGGACGGGGGGATAGAGGACGGGGGAGGGGGGCGATAGGGGACGGGGGAGGGGGGCGATAGGGGACGGGGTATAGGGGACGGGCGAGGGGGGGATAGGGGACGGGGAGGGGAGGGATAGGGGACGGGGGAGGGGAGGGATAGGGGACGGGGGAGAGGGGACGGGGGAGGGGCGGGGATAGGGGGAGGGGCGGGGATAGGGGGAGGGACGGGGATAGGGGAGGGGCGGGGATAGGGGTACGGGGATAGGGGACGGGGGAGGGGGGGATAGGGGACGGGGGCGGGGGGGATCGGGGACGGGGAGGGGGGGATCGGGGACGGGGGCGGGGACGGGGGAGGGGGGGATCGGGGACGGGGGAGGGGGGGATCGGGGACGGGGGGATAGGGGACGGGGGAGGGGGGATAGGGGACGGGGGACGGGGGGTAGGGGACGGGGGAGGGGGGGATAGGGGACGGGGGATCGGGGGGATAGCAGACGGGGGATCGGGGGGACAGCAGACGGGGGATCGGGGGGATAGCAGACGGGGGATCGGGGGCATAGGGGACGGGGGAGGGGTGATAGGGGACGGGAGGGGGGATAGGGGACGGGGGGGGTAGGGGACGGGGGGGGGATAGGGGACGGGGGGGGGGTAGGGGACGGGGGGGGATAGGGGACGGGGGGGGGATCGGGTACGGGGAGGGGGGATAGGGGACGGGGAGGGGGGATAGGGGACGGGGGAGGGGGGATAGGGGACGGGGGAGGGGGGATAGGGGACGGGGGAGGGGGGGATAGGGGACAGGGGAGGGGGGATAGGGGACGGGGAGGGGGGATAGGGGACAGGGGAGGGGGGGGATAGGGGACGGGGGAGGGGGGTATAGGGGACGGGGGAGGGGGGTATAGGGGACGGGGGAGGGGGGTATAGGGGACGGGGGAGGGGGAGGGGGGGGGATAGGGGGCGGGGAGGGGGGGATAGGGGACGGGGGGGATAGGGGACGGGGGGGATAGTGGACGGGGGGATAGGGGACGGGGGGTATAGGGGACGGGGGGTATAGGGGACGGGGGGTATAGGGGACGGGGGAGGGGGAGAGAGGGGACGGGGGAATTTTAGGGGAGGGGGGTGGGGGGGATAGGGGACGGGGGAGATAGGGGACGGGGGAGGGGGGATAGGGGACGGGGGAGGGGGGGTAGGGGACGGGGAGGGGGGGATAGGGGACGGGGAGGGGGGGATAGGGGACGGGGGAGGGGGGATAGGGGACGGGGGATAGGGGACGGGGGATAGGGGACGGGGGATAGGGGACGGGGACGGGGGTGCGGGGATAGGTGACATGGGAGGGGGGATCGGGGACGGGGGAGGGGGGGATAGGGGACTGGGGAGTAGGGGACGGGGGAGGGGGTGGATAGGGGACGGGGGAGGGGGGGTAGGGGACGGGGGAGGGGGGGATAGGGGACGGGGGAGGGGGGGATAGGGGACAGAGAGGGGGGAGAGGGGATGGGGGATAGGGGATGGGGACGGGGGATAGGGGACGGGGGAGGGGGAGGATAGGGGAGGGGGAGGATAGGGGACGGGGGAGGGGGGGATAGGGGACGGGGGAGGGGGGAATAGGGGACGGGGGGGATAGGGGACGGGGGAGAATAGGGGACGGGGGAGAATAGGGGACGGGGAGGGGGCAGAATAGGGGACGGAGGTGTGGGGGGAATAGGGGACGGGGGAGTGGGGGAATAGGGGACGGGGAGTGGGGGGAATAGGGGACGTGGGAGTGGGGGGGAATAGGGGACGGGGGAGTGGGGGGGAATAGGGGACGGGGGAGTGGGGGGGAACAGGGGACGGGGGAGTGGGGGGGATAGTGGACGGTGGAGTGGGAGGAATAGCGGACGGGGGGATAGGGGACGGGGGAGGGGGGACAGGGGACGGGGGGATAGAGGACGGGGGAGGGGGGCGATAGGGGACGGGGGAGGGGGGCGATAGGGGACGGGGTATAGGGGACGGGCGAGGGGGGGATAGGGGACGGGGAGGGGAGGGATAGGGGACGGGGGAGGGGAGGGATAGGGGACGGGGGAGAGGGGACGGGGGAGGGGCGGGGATAGGGGGAGGGGCGGGGATAGGGGGAGGGACGGGGATAGGGGAGGGGCGGGGATAGGGGTACGGGGATAGGGGACGGGGGAGGGGGGGATAGGGGACGGGGGCGGGGGGGATCGGGGACGGGGGAGGGGGGGATCGGGGACGGGGGGATAGGGGACGGGGGAGGGGGGATAGGGGACGGGGGACGGGGGGGTAGGGGACGGGGGAGGGGGGGATAGGGGACGGGGGATCGGGGGGATAGCAGACGGGGGATCGGGGGGACAGCAGACGGGGGATCGGGGGGATAGCAGACGGGGGATCGGGGGCATAGGGGACGGGGGAGGGGTGATAGGGGACGGGAGGGGGGATAGGGGACGGGGGGGGTAGGGGACGGGGGGGGGATAGGGGACGGGGGGGGATAGGGGACGGGGGGGATAGGGGACGGGGGGGGATCGGGTACGGGGGAGGGGGGATAGGGGACGGGGGAGGGGGGGATAGGGGACGGGGGAGGGGGGATAGGGGACGGGGGAGGGGGGATAGGGGACGGGGGAGGGGGGATAGGGGACGGGGGAGGGGGGGATAGGGGACGGGGGAGGGGGGGATAGGGGACGGAGGAGGGTGGGATAGGGGAAGGGGGAGCGGGGGATCGGGGAGATAGGGGACGGGTGAGGGGGGGATCGGGGGGATAGGGGACGGGGGGATGGGGGGGATAGGGGACGGGGGAGGGGGGATAGGGGACGGGGGGGATGGAGGGGACGGGGGTGGGGGGGATAGGGGACGGGGGAGGGGGGATAGGGGACGGGGGGGAATAGGGGACGGGGGAGGGGGGATAGGGGACGGGGGGATAGGGGACGGGGGGATAGGGGACGGGGGAGGGGGGATAGGGATGGGGAGTGGGGGATAGGGGACGGGGGAGGGGGGGATAGGGGACGGGGGAGGGGGATAGGGGACGGGGAGGGGGGATGGGGGAGGGGGGACGGGGGAGGGGGAGACGGGGGAGGGGGGATAGGAGACGGGGAAGGGGAGGATAGTGGATGGGGGAGGGGGGATAGTGGACGGGGGAGGGGGGATAGGGGACGGGGGAGGGGGGGATAGGGGACGGGGGAGGGGGGTAGGGGACGGGGGAGGGGGGGTGATAGGGGACGGGGGGATGGGGACGGGGGGGATGGGGACGGGGGGGATGGGGACGGGGGATAGGGAAGGGGGGGGATAGGGGAGGGGGGATAGGGGAGGGGGGATAGGGGAGGGGGGGATAGGGGAGGGGGGGATAGGGGACGGGGGAGGGGGGGATCGGGGACGGGGGAGGGGGCGATAGGGGACGGGGGAGGGGGGGATCGGGGACGGGGGAGGGGGGGATAGGGGATGGGGAGATGGGGACGGGGGAGATAGGGGATAGGGGACGGGGGAGATAGGGGACGGGGGAGATAGGGGACGGGGGAGATAGGGGACGGGGGAGATAGGGGACGGGGGAGGGGGAGGGGACGGGGGAGGGGGGTATAGGGGACGGGGGAGGGGGGTATAAGGGAGGGGGAGGGGGAGGGGGGGTATAGGAGACGGGGGAGGGGGGTATAAGGGACGGGGAGGGGGGGATAGGGGACGGGGAGCGGGGATAGGGGACGGGGGGGATAGGGGACGGGGGGGATAGGGGACGGGGGGGATAGGGGACGGGGGGATAGGGGACGGGGGGATAGATGACGGGGGAGGGGGGGATTGGTGACGGGGAGGGGCGGGGATAGGGGACAGGGGAGGGGCGGGGATAGGGGACGGGGGAGGGGCGGGGATAGGGGACGGGGGAGGGGCGGGGATAGGGGACGGGGGAGGGGCGGGGATAGGGGACGGGGGGATAGGGGACGGGGAGGGGGGGATAGGGGGGGGGGTAGGGGACGGGGTGGGGGTGGATAGGGGACGGGGGAGGGGGCTGGATAGGGGACGGGGGAGGGGGGGTGGATAGGGGACGGGGGAGGGGGGGTGGATAGGGGACGGGGGATGGATAGGGGACGGGGGAGGGAGGATAGGGGACGGGGGAGGGGGGGGATAGGGGACGGGGAGGGGGAGGGGGGGATAGGGGATGGGGAGGGGGGGATAGGGGACGGGGAGGGGGAGGGGGGGGATAGGGGACGGGGGGGATAGGGGACGGGGGGGATAGGGGACGGGGGGGATAGGGGACGGGGGGGATAGGGGACGGGGGAGGGGCGGGGATAGGGGACAGGGGAGGGGCGGGGATAGGGGACGGGGGAGGGGCGGGGATAGGGGACGGGGGAGGGGGGGTAGGGGACGGGGAGGGGGGATAGGGGACAGGGGGGGGGATAGGGGGGGGGGGGATAGGGGACGGGGGGGATAGGGGACGGGGGAGGGGGGTATAGGGGACGGGGGAGGGGGGTATAGGGGACGGGGGAGGGGGAGGGGGGGGGATAGGGGACGGGGAGGGGGGGATAGGGGACGGGGGGGATAGGGGACGGCGGGGATAGTGGACGGGGGGATAGGGGACGGGGGGTATAGGGGACGGGGGGTATAGGGGACGGGGGAGGGGGAGAGAGGGGACGGGGGGATAGGGGACGGGGGGGATAGGGGACGGGGGGGATAGGGGACGGGGGGGATAGGGGACGGGGGGATAGGGGACGGGGGGATAGGGGACGGGGGGGATAGGGGACGGGGGGGATAGGGGACGGGGGAGGGGGGGATAGGTGACGGGGGAGGGGGGGATAGGTGACGGGGGAGGGGGGGATAGGTGACGGGGGAGGGGCGGGGATAGGAGACTGGGGAGGGAGGATAGGGGACGGGGGAGGGGGGATAGGGGACTAGGGAGGGGGGATAGCGGACGGGGGAGGGGGGGTATAGGGGACGGGGGAGGGGGGATAGGGGACGGGGGAGATAGGGGACGGGGGAGATAGGGGACGGGGGAGATAGGGGACGGGGGAGATAGGGGACGGGGGAGATAGGGGACGGGGGAGATAGGGGACGGGGGAGGAGGGATATAGGGGACGGGGGAGATCGGAGATAGGGGACGGGGGAATTTTAGGGGAGGGGGGTGGGGGGGATAGGGGACGGGGGAGATAGGGGACGGGGGAGGGGGGATAGGGGACGGGGGAGGGGGGGTAGGGGACGGGGGAGGGGGGGATAGGGTACGGGGAGGGGGGGATAGGGGACGGGGGAAGGGGGGATAGGGGACGGGGGATAGGGGGTGGGGGAGGGGGGGATCGGGGACGGGGGGATAGGGGACGGGGGAGGGGGGATAGGGGACGGGGGAGGGGGGATAGGGGACGGGGGAGGGGGTGCTGGGTACGGGGGATCAGGGGGATAGGGGACGGGGGAGGGGGGGATGGGGGCGATAGGGAACGGGGGAGAGAGGGGGGATAGGGGACGGGGGAGGGGGTGGGGGGTGGATAGGGGACGGGGGAGGGGGGGTGGATAGGGGACGGGGGTGGATAGGGGACGGGGGAGGGGGGGATCGGGGACGGGGGAGGGGGGATAGGGGACGGGGGGGATAGGGGACGGGGAGGGGGGGATAGGGGACGGGGAGGGGGGGATAGGGGACGGTGGAGAGGGGGGATAGGGGACGGGGGATAGGGGACGGGGGATAGGGGACGGGGGATAGGGGACGGGGATAGATGACATGGGAGGGGGGATCGGGGACGGGGGGATAGGGGACTGGGGTGTAGGGGACGGGGGAGGGGGTGGATAGGGGACGGGGGAGGGGGGGTAGGGGACGGGGGAGGGGGGGATAGGGGACGGGGGAGGGGGGGATAGGGGACAGGGAGGGGGGATAAGGGATGGGGGAGGGGGGATAGGGGAAGGGGGATAGGGAACGGGGGAGGGGGAGGATTGGGGACGGGGGAGGGGGAATAGGGGACGGGGAGGGGGGAATAGGGGACGGGGGAGGGGGGAATAGGGGACGGGGGGGATAGGGGACGGGGGAGAATAGGGGACGGGGGAGAATAGGGGACGGGGAGGGGGCAGAATAGGGGACGGAGGTGTGGGGGGAATAGGGGACGGGGGAGTGGGGGGGAATAGGGGACGGGGGAGTGGGGGGAATAGGGGACGGGGGAGTGGGGGGGAATAGGGGACGGGGGAGTGGAGGGGAACAGGGGACGGGGGAGTGGGGGGAATAGCGGACGGGGGGATAGGGGACGTGGGAGGGGGGACAGGGGGATAGAGGACGGGGGGAGGGGGGCGATAGGGGACGGGGGAGGGGGGCAATAGGGGACGGGGTATAGGGGACGGGCGAGGGGGGGATAGGGGACGGGGGAGGGGAGGGATAGGGGACGGGGGAGAGGGGACGGGGGAGGGGCGGGGATAGGGGGAGGGGGAGGGGCGGGGATAGGGGACGGGTGAGGGGGGGGATAGGGGACGGGTGAGGGGGGGGATAGGGGACGGGTGAGGGGGGGGATAGGGGACGGGGGAGGTGCGGGGATAGGGGACGGGGGAGGGGCGGGGATAGGGGACGGGTGAGGGGGGGGATAGGGGACGGGTGAGGGGGGGGATAGGGGACGGGTGAGGGGGGGGATACGGGACGGGGAGGGGGTGATAGGGGACGGGGAGGGGGGGGATCGGGGACGGGGTGGGGGGTGGATAGGGGACGGGGGAGGGGGGGTAGGGGACAGGGGAGGGGGGCTAGGGGACGGGGGAGGGGGGATAGGGGACAGGGGAGGGGGGATAGCGGACGGGGGAGGGGGGATAGGGGACGGGGGAGGGGGGATAGGGGACGGGTGAGGGGGGATAGGGGACGGGGGATAGGGGACGGGGGAGGGAGGGGGGATAGGTGACGGGGGAGGGGGGATAGGGGACGGGGGAGGGGGGGATAGGGGACGGGGGGAGGGGGGGATCGGGGACGGGGGAGGGGGGGGATCGGGGACGGGGGAGGGTGTGGATAGGGGACGGGGGTGGATAGGGGACGGGGGAGGGGGGATAGGGGACGGGGGTGGGGGGATAGGGGACGGGGGAGGGGGGATAGGGGACGGGGGGGGGGATAAGGGACGGGGGAGGGGGGGATAGGGGACGGGGGAGGGGGGTTAGGGGACGGGGGTTAGGGGACGGGGGATAGGGGACGGGGGAGGGAGGGGGGATAGGGGACGGGGACGGGGTGATAGGGATGGGGGGAGCGGGGATAGGGGACGGAGGAGGGGGGGATAGGGGACGGTGGAGGGGGGGATAGGGGACGGGGGAGGGGGGATAGGGGACGGGGGGATGGTGGGGATAGGGGACGGGGGAGGGGGGATAGGGGACGGGGTAGGGGGGGATAGGGGACGGGGGGAGGGGGGGGATAGGGGACGGGGAGGGGGGGTAGGGGATGGGGGGAGGGGGGATCGGGGACGGGGGAGGGGGGGGATAGGGATGGGGGGAGGGGGGATCGGGGACGAGGGAGGGGGGGATAGGGGACGGGGGAGGGGGATAGGGGACGGGGGAGGGGGGGATAGGGGACGGAGGAGGGGGGATAGGGAACGGTGGAGGGGGGGATAGGGGACGGGGGAGGGGTGGATAGGGGACGGGGGGATAGGGGACGGGGGAGGGGGGGTAGGGGACGGGGGAGGGGGGGATAGGGGACGGGGGGGAGGGGGGGATAGGGGACGGGGGGGATGGGGGACGGGGGATGGGGGGGGAATAGGGGACGGGGGAGGGGGTGATAGGGGACGGGGGAGCGGGGATGGAGGACGGGGGATAGGGGACGCGGGAGGGGGGATAGGGGACGGGGGAGGGGGGTAGGGGACGGGGGAGGGGGGATAGGGTACTGGGGAGGGGGGGATAGGGGACGGGGGAAGGGGGGGATAGGGGACGGGGGAAGGGGGGGATAGGGGACGGGGGAAGGGGGGGATAGGGGACGGGGGAGGGGGGATAGGGGGTGGGAGAGGGGGGGATCGGGGACGGGGGAGGGGGGGATGGGGGCGATAGGGAACGGGGGAGAGAGGGGGGATAGGGGACGGGAGAGAGGGGGGATAGGGGACGGGGGATAGGGGACGGGGGAGGGAGGGGGGATAGGGGACGGGGACGGGGTGATAGGTATGGGGGGAGGGGGGATAGGGGACGGAGGAGGGGGGGATAGGGGACGGTGGAGGGGGGATAGGGGACGGGGGAGGGGGTGGATAGGGGACGGGGGGGATGGTGGGGATAGGGGACGGGGGGAGGGGGATAGGGGACGGGGTAGGGGGGGATAGGGGACGGGGGGAGGGGGGGATAGGGGACGGGGAGGGGGGGGGATAGGGATGGGGGGAGGGGGGATCGGGGACGGGGAGGGGGGGATAGGGATGGGGGGAGGGGGGATCGGGGGAGGGGGGGATAGGGATGGGGGGAGGGGGGATCGGGGACGGGGGAGGGGGGGGTAGGGGACGGGGGAGGGGGGATAGGGGACGGGGGATAGGGGACGGAGGAGGGGGATAGGGAACGGTGGAGGGGGGGATAGGGGACGGGGAGGGGGGGATAGGGGACGGGGGGATGGGGGGGATAGGGGACGGGGGGGGAGGGGGGGATAGGGGACGGGGGGGAGGGGGGATAGGGGACGGGGGGGAGGGGGGACGGGGGAGCGGGGATAGGGGACGGGGGAGGGGGGGATAGGGGACGGGGGAGCGGGGATAGGGGACGGGGGATAGGGGACGGGGGAGGGGGGATAGGGGAGGGGTAGGGGGGGAACGGGGAGGGGGGGACGGGGGAGGGGAGGATAGGGGACGGGGAGGGGGAGGATAGGGGACGGGGGAGGGGGGATAGGGGACGGGGGAGGGGGGATAGGGGACGGGGGAGGGGGGATAGGGGACGGGGGAGGGGGGATAGGGGACGGGGGAGGGGGGTATAGGGGACGGGGGAGGGGGAGATGGGGACGGGGGAGATAGGGGATAGGGGACGGGGGAGATAGGGGACGGGGGAGATAGGGGACGGGGGAGGGGGGTATAGGGGACGGGGGAGGGGGGTATAGGGGACGGGGGAGGGGGGTATAAGGGAGGGGGAGGGGGAGGGGGGGTATAGGAGACGGGGGAGGGGGGTATAAGGGACGGGGAGGGGGGGATAGGGGACGGGGAGCGGGGATAGGGGACGGGGGGGATAGGGGACGGGGGGATAGGGGACGGGGGGATAGGGGACGGGGGGGATAGGGGACGGGGGGATAGATGACGGGGGAGGGGGGGATTGGTGACGGGGAGGGGCGGGGATAGGGGACAGGGGAGGGGCGGGGATAGGGGACGGGGGAGGGGCGGGGATAGGGGACGGGGGAGGGGCGGGGATAGGGGACGGGGGAGGGGCGGGGATAGGGGACGGGGGGATAGGGGACGGGGAGGGGGGGATAGGGGGGGGGGTAGGGGACGGGGTGGGGGTGGATAGGGGACGGGGGAGGGGGCTGGATAGGGGACGGGGGAGGGGGGGTGGATAGGGGACGGGGGAGGGGGGGTGGATAGGGGACGGGGGATGGATAGGGGACGGGGGAGGGAGGATAGGGGACGGGGGAGGGGGGGGGATAGGGGACGGGGAGGGGGAGGGGGGGATAGGGGATGGGGAGGGGGGGATAGGGGACGGGGAGGGGGAGGGGGGGGATAGGGGACGGGGGGGATAGGGGACGGGGGGGATAGGGGACGGGGGGGATAGGGGACGGGGGGGATAGGGGACGGGGGAGGGGCGGGGATAGGGGACAGGGGAGGGGCGGGGATAGGGGACGGGGGAGGGGCGGGGATAGGGGACGGGGGAGGGGGGGTAGGGGACGGGGAGGGGGGGATAGGGGACAGGGGGGGGGATAGGGGACGGGGGGGGGATAGGGGACGGGGGGATAGGGGACGGGGGAGGGGGGTATAGGGGACGGGGGAGGGGGGTATAGGGGACGGGGGAGGGGGAGGGGGGGGGATAGGGGACGGGGGAGGGGGAGGGGGGGGGATAGGGGACGGGGAGGGGGGGATAGGGGACGGGGGGATAGGGGACGGCGGGGATAGTGGACGGGGGGATAGGGGACGGGGGACGGGGGGATAGGGGACGGGGGGGATAGGGGACGGGGGGGATAGGGGACGGGGGGGATAGGGGACGGGGGGATAGGGGACGGGGGGGATAGGGGACGGGGGGGATAGGGACGGGGGAGGGAGGGATAGGTGACGGGGGAGGGGCGGGGATAGGGGACTGGGGAGGGAGGATAGGGGACGGGGGAGGGGGAATAGGGGACTAGGGAGGGGGGATAGCGGACGGGGGAGGGGGGGTATAGGGGACGGGGGAGGGGGGATAGGGGACGGGGGAGATAGGGGACGGGGGAGATAGGGGACGGGGGAGATAGGGGACGGGGGAGATAGGGGACGGGGGAGGAGGGATATAGGGGACGGGGGAGATCGGAGATAGGGGACGGGGGAATTTTAGGGGAGGGGGGTGGGGGGGATAGGGGACGGGGGAGATAGGGGACGGGGGAGGGGGGATAGGGGACGGGGGAGGGGGGGTAGGGGACGGGGGAGGGGGGGATAGGGTACGGGGAGGGGGGGATAGGGGACGGGGGAAGGGGGGATAGGGGACGGGGGATAGGGGGTGGGGGAGGGGGGGATCGGGGACGGGGGGATAGGGGACGGGGGAGGGGGGATAGGGGACGGGGGAGGGGGTGCTGGGTACGGGGGATCAGGGGGATAGGGGACGGGGAGGGGGGGATGGGGGCGATAGGGAACGGGGGAGAGAGGGGGGATAGGGGACGGGGGAGGGGGTGGGGGGTGGATAGGGGACGGGGGAGGGGGGGTGGATAGGGGACGGGGGTGGATAGGGGACGGGGGAGGGGGGGATCGGGGACGGGGGAGGGGGGATAGGGGACGGGGGGGGATAGGGGACGGGGAGGGGGGGATAGGGGACGGGGAGGGGGGATAGGGGACGGTGGAGAGGGGGGATAGGGGACGGGGGATAGGGGACGGGGGATAGGGGACGGGGGATAGGGGACGGGGGATAGGGGACGGGGATAGATGACATGGGAGGGGGGATCGGGGACGGGGGGATAGGGGACTGGGGTGTAGGGGACGGGGGAGGGGGTGGATAGGGGACGGGGGAGGGGGGGTAGGGGACGGGGGAGGGGGGGATAGGGGACGGGGGAGGGGGGGATAGGGGACAGGGAGGGGGGATAAGGGATGGGGGAGGGGGGATAGGGGATGGGGGATAGGGGACGGGGGAGGGGGAGGATTGGGGACGGGGAGGGGGAATAGGGGACGGGGAGGGGGGAATAGGGGACGGGGAGGGGGGAATAGGGGACGGGGGGGATAGGGGACGGGGGAGAATAGGGGACGGGGGAGAATAGGGGACGGGGAGGGGGCAGAATAGGGGACGGAGGTGTGGGGGGAATAGGGGATGGGGGGAGTGGAGGGGAACAGGGGACGGGGGAGTGGGGGGAATAGCGGACGGGGGATAGGGGACGGGGGAGGGGGGACAGGGGGATAGAGGACGGGGGGAGGGGGGCGATAGGGGACGGGGGAGGGGGGCAATAGGGGACGGGGTATAGGGGACGGGCGAGGGGGGGATAGGGGACGGGGGAGGGGAGGGATAGGGGACGGGGGAGGGGAGGGATAGGGGACGGGGGAGAGGGGACGGGGGAGGGGCGGGGATAGGGGGAGGGGGAGGGGCGGGGATAGGGGACGGGTGAGGGGGGGGATAGGGGACGGGTGAGGGGGGGGATAGGGGACGGGTGAGGGGGGGGATAGGGGACGGGGGAGGTGCGGGGATAGGGGACGGGGGAGGGGCGGGGATAGGGGACGGGTGAGGGGGGGGGATAGGGGACGGGTGAGGGGGGGGATAGGGGACGGGTGAGGGGGGGGATAGGGGACGGGTGAGGGGGGGGATACGGGACGGGGAGGGGGTGATAGGGGACGGGGAGGGGGGGGGATCGGGGACGGGGTGGGGGGTGGATAGGGGACGGGGGAGGGGGGGTAGGGGACAGGGGAGGGGGGCTAGGGGACGGGGGAGGGGGGATAGGGGACAGGGGAGGGGGGATAGCGGACGGGGGAGGGGGGATAGGGGACGGGGGAGGGGGGATAGGGGACGGGTGAGGGGGGATAGGGGACGGGGGATAGGGGACGGGGGGGAGGGAGGGGGGATAGGGGACGGGGGAGGGGGGATAGGGGACGGGGGAGGGGGGGATAGGGGACGGGGGAGGGGGGGATCGGGGACGGGGGAGGGGGGGGATCGGGGACGGGGGAGGGGGTGGATAGGGGACGGGGGTGGATAGGGGACGGGGGAGGGGGGATAGGGGACGGGGGTGGGGGGATAGGGGACGGGGGAGGGGGGATAGGGGACGGGGGGGGGATAAGGGACGGGGGAGGGGGGGATAGGGGACGGGGGAGGGGGGTTAGGGGACGGGGGATAGGGGACGGGGGTGGGAGGGGGGATAGGGGACGGGGACGGGGTGATAGGGATGGGGGGAGCGGGGATAGGGGACGGAGGAGGGGGGGATAGGGGACGGTGGAGGGGGGGATAGGGGACGGGGGAGGGGGGATAGGGGACGGGGGGATGGTGGGGATAGGGGACGGGGGAGGGGGGATAGGGGACGGGGTAGGGGGGGATAGGGGACGGGGGGAGGGGGGGGATAGGGGACGGGGAGGGGGGGGGTAGGGGATGGGGGGAGGGGGGATCGGGGACGGGGGAGGGGGGGGATAGGGATGGGGGGAGGGGGGATCGGGGACGGGGGAGGGGGGGATAGGGGACGGGGGAGGGGGATAGGGGACGGGGGAGGGGGGGATAGGGGACGGAGGAGGGGGGATAGGGAACGGTGGAGGGGGGGATAGGGGACGGGGGAGGGGGGGATAGGGGACGGGGGGATAGGGGACGGGGGAGGGGGGGGGTAGGGGACGGGGGAGGGGGGATAGGGGACGGGGGGGAGGGGGGGATAGGGGACGGGGGGGATGGGGGACGGGGGGTGGGGGGGGAATAGGGGACGGGGGAGGGGGTGATAGGGGACGGGGGAGCGGGGATGGAGGACGGGGGATAGGGGACGCGGGAGGGGGGATAGGGGACGGGGGAGGGGGGTAGGGGACGGGGGAGGGGGGGATAGGGTACTGGGGAGGGGGGGATAGGGGACGGGGGAAGGGGGGGATAGGGGACGGGGGAAGGGGGGGGATAGGGGACGGGGGAGGGGGGATAGGGGGTGGGAGAGGGGGGGATCGGGGACGGGGGAGGGGGGGATGGGGGCGATAGGGAACGGGGGAGAGAGGGGGGATAGGGGACGGGAGAGAGGGGGGATAGGGGACGGGGGATAGGGGACGGGGGAGGGAGGGGGGATAGGGGACGGGGACGGGGTGATAGGTATGGGGGGAGGGGGGATAGGGGACGGAGGAGGGGGGGATAGGGGACGGTGGAGGGGGGATAGGGGACGGGGGAGGGGGTGGATAGGGGACGGGGGGGATGGTGGGGATAGGGGACGGGGGAGGGGGATAGGGGACGGGGTAGGGGGGGATAGGGGACGGGGGGAGGGGGGGATAGGGGACGGGGGGAGGGGGGGATAGGGGACGGGGAGGGGGGGGGATAGGGATGGGGGGAGGGGGGATCGGGGACGGGGAGGGGGGGATAGGGATGGGGGGAGGGGGGATCGGGGGAGGGGGGGATAGGGATGGGGGGAGGGGGGATCGGGGACGGGGGAGGGGGGATAGGGGACGGGGGAGGGGGGATAGGGGACGGGGGATAGGGGACGGAGGAGGGGGGATAGGGAACGGTGGAGGGGGGGATAGGGGACGGGGAGGGGGGGATAGGGGACGGGGGGATGGGGGGGATAGGGGACGGGGGGGAGGGGGGGATAGGGGACGGGGGGGAGGGGGGATAGGGGACGGGGGGGAGGGGGGACGGGGGAGCGGGGATAGGGGACGGGGGAGGGGGGGATAGGGGACGGGGGAGCGGGGATAGGGGACGGGGGATAGGGGACGGGGGAGGGGGGATAGGGGAGGGGTAGGGGGGGAACGGGGAGGGGGGGACGGGGGAGGGGAGGATAGGGGACGGGGAGGGGGAGGATAGGGGACGGGGGAGGGGGGATAGGGGACGGGGGAGGGGGGATAGGGGACGGGGGAGGGGGGATAGGGGACGGGGGAGGGGGGATAGGGGACGGGGGAGGGGGGTATAGGGGACGGGGGAGGGGGTATAGGGGACGGGGGAGGGGGAGATAGGGGACGGGGACAGGGGAGAATAGGGGACGGAGGAGGGGGGAGAATAGGGGACGGGGGAGGGGGGAGAATAGGGGACGGGGAGGGGGCAGAATAGGGGACGGGGGAGTGGTGGGGAATAGGGGACGGGGGAGTGGGGGGGAATAGGGGACGGGGGAGGGGGGATAGGGGACGGGGACAGGGGAGAATAGGGGACGGGGGAGAATAGGGGACGGGGGAGGGGGAGAATAGGGGACGGGGAGGGGGCAGAATAGGGGACGGGGGAGTGCTGGGGAAT
>NW_027252963.1:0-19336 GCF_044704955.1 Pristiophorus japonicus | reverse complement strand
GTTGGGCGGCAGCCCTGGTCGGTCTCTGCAGACCTGGAGGCTCGAGACGTTTGTTTGGAAAACTCACCAAGTCTCGATTCTGCCACCTCCTACCTCTGTGCAGATACCCCGCCAACCCCCAAGGACAGAAATGACAAGTGTCAAGTTGGCGGGGCGTCGGGCCACCTGCTGCCGGCCATGAGCATCCAAATCCCCGCAAAAGGGGCATTTTCATTTCTTCATCGGGACTTCCGACAATTGCCGAGGTTCAACTCATTAACGTTGTTCGCAGACACTTGCCAGAAAATGCAAGTGGCCACTTTGCCGGGCCGACTCGCTTGCCCAAGCGGGAAACCATCAACCGCAGGCCCGGTAAGGCGGCCGAATCTGACCTCATAGACTTCCACACAACGGGACTTTTGACTTTCCCGGCCGCGGGTGGCCTCCACCCGGCCTCAGCCATCAGCCCTGCCTGCCTCCAGCCGCCTTCTGGTTAATGAGTTATCCAGCCTGGCACTTCGGTTGCGCCAGCGAGACCAAGTCTCGGCTTTGGTTAATGATTTGAGCCGAACCGACCTGCCCCCCGCCCCCCCGGGCTGAACTCGGGCAGGTCTGCCGATTTCCCGACTCCTTTCGGGGCCTAATCGGGTCGCGCGAGCCGCCTGGCGCGATCGGGGACCATGCCCCGGCCTCTGCCAGGCCTCGGGCAGCCGCTTTTGAAGCCCGACCAAAAACCCGAAAAATGGGCAAAAAGGGAATAAATTCCCGCCCAAAAAGGGTGAATAGTCGGTTGGGCGGCAGCCCTGGTCGGTCTCTGCAGACCTGGAGGCTCGAGACGTTTGTTTGGAAAACTCACCAAGTCTCGATTCTGCCACCTCCTACCTCTGTGCAGATACCCCGCCAACCCCCAAGGACAGAAATGACAAGTGTCAAGTTGGCGGGGCGTCGGGCCACCTGCTGCCGGCCATGAGCATCCAAATCCCCGCAAAAGGGGCATTTTCATTTCTTCATCGGGACTTCCGGCAATTTCCAAGGTTCAACTCATTAACGTTGTTCGCAGACACTTGCCAGAAAATGCAAGTGGCCACTTTGCCGGGCCGACTCGCTTGCCCAAGCGGGAAACCATCAACCGAAGGCCCGGTAAGGCGGCCGAATCTGACCTCATAGACTTCCACACAACGGGACTTTTGACTTTCCCGGCCGCGGGTGGCCTCCACCCGGCCTCAGCCATCAGCCCTGCCTGCCTCCAGCCGCCTTCTGGTTAATGAGTTATCCAGCCTGGCACTTCGGTTGCGCCAGCGAGACCAAGTCTCGGCTTTGGTTAATGATTTGAGCCGAACCGACCTGCCCCCCGCCCCCCCCGGGCTGAACTCGGGCAGGTCTGCCGATTTCCCGACTCCTTTCGGGGCCTAATCGGGTCGCGCGAGCCGCCTGGCGCGATCGGGGACCATGCCCCGGCCTCTGCCAGGCCTCGGGCAGCCGCTTTTGAAGCCCGACCAAAAACCCGAAAAATGGGCAAAAAGGGAATAAATTCCCGCCCAAAAAGGGTGAATAGTCGGTTGGGCGGCAGCCCTGGTCGGTCTCTGCAGACCTGGAGGCTCGAGACGTTTGTTTGGAAAACTCACCAAGTCTCGATTCTGCCACCTCCTACCTCTGTGCAGATACCCCGCCAACCCCCAAGGACAGAAATGACAAGTGTCAAGTTGGCGGGGCGTCGGGCCACCTGCTGCCGGCCATGAGCATCCAAATCCCCGCAAAAGGGGCATTTTCATTTCTTCATCGGGACTTCCGGCAATTTCCGAGGTTCAACTCATTAACGTTGTTCGCAGACACTTGCCAGAAAATGCAAGTGGCCACTTTGCCGGGCCGACTCGCTTGCCCAAGCGGGAAACCATCAACCGAAGGCCCGGTAAGGCGGCCGAATCTGACCTCATAGACTTCCACACAACGGGACTTTTGACTTTCCCGGCCGCGGGTGGCCTCCACCCGGCCTCAGCCATCAGCCCTGCCTGCCTCCAGCCGCCTTCTGGTTAATGAGTTATCCAGCCTGGCACTTCGGTTGCGCCAGCGAGACCAAGTCTCGGCTTTGGTTAATGATTTGAGCCGAACCGACCTGCCCCCCGCCCCCCCCGGGCTGAACTCGGGCAGGTCTGCCGATTTCCCGACTCCTTTCGGGGCCTAATCGGGTCGCGCGAGCCGCCTGGCGCGATCGGGGACCATGCCCCGGCCTCTGCCAGGCCTCGGGCAGCCGCTTTTGAAGCCCGACCAAAAACCCGAAAAATGGGCAAAAAGGGAATAAATTCCCGCCCAAAAAGGGTGAATAGTCGGTTGGGCGGCAGCCCTGGTCGGTCTCTGCAGACCTGGAGGCTCGAGACGTTTGTTTGGAAAACTCACCAAGTCTCGATTCTGCCACCTCCTACCTCTGTGCAGATACCCCGCCAACCCCCAAGGACAGAAATGACAAGTGTCAAGTTGGCGGGGCGTCGGGCCACCTGCTGCCGGCCATGAGCATCCAAATCCCCGCAAAAGGGGCATTTTCATTTCTTCATCGGGACTTCCGGCAATTTCCGAGGTTCAACTCATTAACGTTGTTCGCAGACACTTGCCAGAAAATGCAAGTGGCCACTTTGCCGGGCCGACTCGCTTGCCCAAGCGGGAAACCATCAACCGAAGGCCCGGTAAGGCGGCCGAATCTGACCTCATAGACTTCCACACAACGGGACTTTTGACTTTCCCGGCCGCGGGTGGCCTCCACCCGGCCTCAGCCATCAGCCCTGCCTGCCTCCAGCCGCCTTCTGGTTAATGAGTTATCCAGCCTGGCACTTCGGTTGCGCCAGCGAGACCAAGTCTCGGCTTTGGTTAATGATTTGAGCCGAACCGACCTGCCCCCCGCCCCCCCCGGGCTGAACTCGGGCAGGTCTGCCGATTTCCCGACTCCTTTCGGGGCCTAATCGGGTCGCGCGAGCCGCCTGGCGCGATCGGGGACCATGCCCCGGCCTCTGCCAGGCCTCGGGCAGCCGCTTTTGAAGCCCGACCAAAAACCCGAAAAATGGGCAAAAAGGGAATAAATTCCCGCCCAAAAAGGGTGAATAGTCGGTTGGGCGGCAGCCCTGGTCGGTCTCTGCAGACCTGGAGGCTCGAGACGTTTGTTTGGAAAACTCACCAAGTCTCGATTCTGCCACCTCCTACCTCTGTGCAGATACCCCGCCAACCCCCAAGGACAGAAATGACAAGTGTCAAGTTGGCGGGGCGTCGGGCCACCTGCTGCCGGCCATGAGCATCCAAATCCCCGCAAAAGGGGCATTTTCATTTCTTCATCGGGACTTCCGGCAATTTCCAAGGTTCAACTCATTAACGTTGTTCGCAGACACTTGCCAGAAAATGCAAGTGGCCACTTTGCCGGGCCGACTCGCTTGCCCAAGCGGGAAACCATCAACCGAAGGCCCGGTAAGGCGGCCGAATCTGACCTCATAGACTTCCACACAACGGGACTTTTGACTTTCCCGGCCGCGGGTGGCCTCCACCCGGCCTCAGCCATCAGCCCTGCCTGCCTCCAGCCGCCTTCTGGTTAATGAGTTATCCAGCCTGGCACTTCGGTTGCGCCAGCGAGACCAAGTCTCGGCTTTGGTTAATGATTTGAGCCGAACCGACCTGCCCCCCGCCACCGCGGGCTGAACTCGGCAAGGTCTGCCGATTTCCCGACTCCTTTCGGGGCCTAATCGGGTCGCGCGAGCCGCCTGGCGCGATCGGGGCCATGCCCCGGCCTCTGCCAGGCCTCGGGCAGCCGCTTTTGAAGCCCGACCAAAAACCCGAAAAATGGGCAAAAAGGGAATAAATTCCCGCCCAAAAAGGGTGAATAGTCGGTTGGGCGGCAGCCCTGGTCGGTCTCTGCAGACCTGGAGGCTCGAGACGTTTGTTTGGAAAACTCACCAAGTCTCGATTCTGCCACCTCCTACCTCTGTGCAGATACCCCGCCAACCCCCAAGGACAGAAATGACAAGTGTCAAGTTGGCGGGGCGTCGGGCCACCTGCTGCCGGCCATGAGCATCCAAATCCCCGCAAAAGGGGCATTTTCATTTCTTCATCGGGACTTCCGGCAATTTCCAAGGTTCAACTCATTAACGTTGTTCGCAGACACTTGCCAGAAAATGCAAGTGGCCACTTTGCCGGGCCGACTCGCTTGCCCAAGCGGGAAACCATCAACCGAAGGCCCGGTAAGGCGGCCGAATCTGACCTCATAGACTTCCACACAACGGGACTTTTGACTTTCCCGGCCGCGGGTGGCCTCCACCCGGCCTCAGCCATCAGCCCTGCCTGCCTCCAGCCGCCTTCTGGTTAATGAGTTATCCAGCCTGGCACTTCGGTTGCGCCAGCGAGACCAAGTCTCGGCTTTGGTTAATGATTTGAGCCGAACCGACCTGCCCCCCGCCCCCGCGGGCTGAAGTCGGGCAGGTCTGCCGATTTCCCGACTCCTTTCGGGGCCTAATCGGGTCGCGCGTGCCGCCTGGCGCGATCGGGGCCCATGCCCCGGCCTCTGCCAGGCCTCGGGCAGCCGCTTTTGAAGCCCGACCAAAAACCCGAAAAATGGGCAAAAAGGGAATAAATTCCCGCCCAAAAAGGGTGAATAGTCGGTTGGGCGGCAGCCCTGGTCGGTCTCTGCAGACCTGGAGGCTCGAGACGTTTGTTTGGAAAACTCACCAAGTCTCGATTCTGCCACCTCCTACCTCTGTGCAGATACCCCGCCAACCCCAAGGACAGAAATGACAAGTGTCAAGTTGTCAAGGGTTGGCGGGGCGTCGGGCCACCTGCTGCCGGCCATGAGCATCCAAATCCCCGCAAAAGGGGCATTTTCATTTCTTCATCGGGACTTCCGACAATTGCCGAGGTTCAACTCATTAACGTTGTTCGCAGACACTTGCCAGAAAATGCAAGTGGCCCACTTTGCCGGGCCGACTCGCTTGCCCAAGCGGGAAACCATCAACCGCAGGCCCGGTAAGGCGGCCGAATCTGACCTCATAGACTTCCACACAACGGACTTTTGACTTTCCCGGCCGCGGGTGGCCTCCACCCGGCCTCAGCCATCAGCCCTGCCTGCCTCCAGCCGCCTTCTGGTTAATGAGTTATCCAGCCTGGCACTTCGGTTGCGCCAGCGAGACCAAGTCTCGGCTTTGGTTAATGATTTGAGCCGAACCGACCTGCCCCCCGCCCCCCCCGGGCTGAACTCGGGCAGGTCTGCCGATTTCCCGACTCCTTTCGGGGCCTAATCGGGTCGCGCGAGCCGCCTGGCGCGATCGGGGACCATGCCCCGGCCTCTGCCAGGCCTCGGCAGCCGCTTTTGAAGCCCGACCAAAACCCGAAAAATGGGCAAAAAGGGAATAAATTCCCGCCCAAAAGGGTGAATAGTCGGTTGGGCGGCAGCCCTGGTCGGTCTCTGCAGACCTGGAGGCTCGAGACGTTTGTTTGGAAAACTCACCAAGTCTCGATTCTGCCACCTCCTACCTCTGTGCAGATACCCCGCCAACCCCCAAGGACAGAAATGACAAGTGTCAAGTTGGCGGGGCGTCGGGCCACCTGCTGCCGGCCATGAGCATCCAAATCCCCGCAAAAGGGCATTTTCATTTCTTCATCGGGACTTCCGGCAATTTCAAGGTTCAACTCATTAACGTTGTTCGCAGACACTTGCCAGAAAATGCAAGTGGCCACTTTGCCGGGCCGACTCGCTTGCCCAAGCGGGAAACCATCAACCGAAGGCCCGGTAAGGCGGCCGAATCTGACCTCATAGACTTCCACACAACGGGACTTTTGACTTTCCCGGCCGCGGGTGGCCTCCACCGGCCTCAGCCATCAGCCCTGCCTGCCTCCAGCCGCCTTCTGGTTAATGAGTTATCCAGCTGGCACTTCGGTTGCGCCAGCGAGACCAAGTCTCGGCTTTGGTTAATGATTTGAGCCGAACCGACCTGCCCCCCGCCCCCCCGGGCTGAACTCGGCAGGTCTGCCGATTTCCCGACTCCTTTCGGGCCTAATCGGGTCGCGCGAGCCGCCTGGCGCGATCGGGGACCATGCCCCGGCCTCTGCCAGGCCTCGGGCAGCCGCTTTTGAAGCCCGACCAAAAACCCGAAAAATGGGCAAAAAGGGAATAAATTCCCGCCCAAAAAGGGTGAATAGTCGGTTGGGCGGCAGCCCTGGTCGGTCTCTGCAGACCTGGAGGCTCGAGACGTTTGTTTGGAAAACTCACCAAGTCTCGATTCTGCCACCTCCTACCTCTGTGCAGATACCCCGCCAACCCCCAAGGACAGAAATGACAAGTGTCAAGTTGGCGGGGCGTCGGGCCACCTGCTGCCGGCCATGAGCATCCAAATCCCCGCAAAAGGGGCATTTTCATTTCTTCATCGGGACTTCCGGCAATTTCCGAGGTTCAACTCATTAACGTTGTTCGCAGACACTTGCCAGAAAATGCAAGTGGCCACTTTGCCGGGCCGACTCGCTTGCCCAAGCGGGAAACCATCAACCGAAGGCCCGGTAAGGCGGCCGAATCTGACCTCATAGACTTCCACACAACGGGACTTTTGACTTTCCCGGCCGCGGGTGGCCTCCACCCGGCCTCAGCCATCAGCCCTGCCTGCCTCCAGCCGCCTTCTGGTTAATGAGTTATCCAGCCTGGCACTTCGGTTGCGCCAGCGAGACCAAGTCTCGGCTTTGGTTAATGATTTGAGCCGAACCGACCTGCCCCCCGCCCCCCCCGGGCTGAACTCGGGCAGGTCTGCCGATTTCCCGACTCCTTTCGGGGCCTAATCGGGTCGCGCGAGCCGCCTGGCGCGATCGGGGACCATGCCCCGGCCTCTGCCAGGCCTCGGGCAGCCGCTTTTGAAGCCCGACCAAAAACCCGAAAAATGGGCAAAAAGGGAATAAATTCCCGCCCAAAAAGGGTGAATAGTCGGTTGGGCGGCAGCCCTGGTCGGTCTCTGCAGACCTGGAGGCTCGAGACGTTTGTTTGGAAAACTCACCAAGTCTCGATTCTGCCACCTCCTACCTCTGTGCAGATACCCCGCCAACCCCCAAGGACAGAAATGACAAGTGTCAAGTTGGCGGGGCGTCGGGCCACCTGCTGCCGGCCATGAGCATCCAAATCCCCGCAAAAGGGGCATTTTCATTTCTTCATCGGGACTTCCGACAATTGCCGAGGTTCAACTCATTAACGTTGTTCGCAGACACTTGCCAGAAAATGCAAGTGGCCACTTTGCCGGGCCGACTCGCTTGCCCAAGCGGGAAACCATCAACCGAAGGCCCGGTAAGGCGGCCGAATCTGACCTCATAGACTTCCACACAACGGGACTTTTGACTTTCCCGGCCGCGGGTGGCCTCCACCCGGCCTCAGCCATCAGCCCTGCCTGCCTCCAGCCGCCTTCTGGTTAATGAGTTATCCAGCCTGGCACTTCGGTTGCGCCAGCGAGACCAAGTCTCGGCTTTGGTTAATGATTTGAGCCGAACCGACCTGCCCCCCGCCCCCGCGGGCTGAACTCGGGCAGGTCTGCCGATTTCCCGACTCCTTTCGGGGCCTAATCGCGTCGCGCGAGCCGCCTGGCGCGATCGGGGACCATGCCCCGGCCTCTGCCAGGCCTCGGGCAGCCGCTTTTGAAGCCCGACCAAAAACCCGAAAAATGGGCAAAAAGGGAATAAATTCCCGCCCAAAAAGGGTGAATAGTCGGTTGGGCGGCAGCCCTGGTCGGTCTCTGCAGACCTGGAGGCTCGAGACGTTTGTTTGGAAAACTCACCAAGTCTCGATTCTGCCACCTCCTACCTCTGTGCAGATACCCCGCCAACCCCCAAGGACAGAAATGACAAGTGTCAAGTTGGCGGGGCGTCGGGCCACCTGCTGCCGGCCATGAGCATCCAAATCCCCGCAAAAGGGGCATTTTCATTTCTTCATCGGGACTTCCGACAATTGCCGAGGTTCAACTCATTAACGTTGTTCGCAGACACTTGCCAGAAAATGCAAGTGGCCACTTTGCCGGGCCGACTCGCTTGCCCAAGCGGGAAACCATCAACCGCAGGCCCGGTAAGGCGGCCGAATCTGACCTCATAGACTTCCACACAACGGGACTTTTGACTTTCCCGGCCGCGGGTGGCCTCCACCCGGCCTCAGCCATCAGCCCTGCCTGCCTCCAGCCGCCTTCTGGTTAATGAGTTATCCAGCCTGGCACTTCGGTTGCGCCAGCGAGACCAAGTCTCGGCTTTGGTTAATGATTTGAGCCGAACCGACCTGCCCCCCGCCCCCCCCGGGCTGAACTCGGGCAGGTCTGCCGATTTCCCGACTCCTTTCGGGGCCTAATCGGGTCGCGCGAGCCGCCTGGCGCGATCGGGGACCATGCCCCGGCCTCTGCCAGGCCTCGGGCAGCCGCTTTTGAAGCCCGACCAAAAACCCGAAAAATGGGCAAAAAGGGAATAAATTCCCGCCCAAAAAGGGTGAATAGTCGGTTGGGCGGCAGCCCTGGTCGGTCTCTGCAGACCTGGAGGCTCGAGACGTTTGTTTGGAAAACTCACCAAGTCTCGATTCTGCCACCTCCTACCTCTGTGCAGATACCCCGCCAACCCCCAAGGACAGAAATGACAAGTGTCAAGTTGGCGGGGCGTCGGGCCACCTGCTGCCGGCCATGAGCATCCAAATCCCCGCAAAAGGGGCATTTTCATTTCTTCATCGGGACTTCCGGCAATTTCCGAGGTTCAACTCATTAACGTTGTTCGCAGACACTTGCCAGAAAATGCAAGTGGCCACTTTGCCGGGCCGACTCGCTTGCCCAAGCGGGAAACCATCAACCGAAGGCCCGGTAAGGCGGCCGAATCTGACCTCATAGACTTCCACACAACGGGACTTTTGACTTTCCCGGCCGCGGGTGGCCTCCACCCGGCCTCAGCCATCAGCCCTGCCTGCCTCCAGCCGCCTTCTGGTTAATGAGTTATCCAGCCTGGCACTTCGGTTGCGCCAGCGAGACCAAGTCTCGGCTTTGGTTAATGATTTGAGCCGAACCGACCTGCCCCCCGCCCCCCCCGGGCTGAACTCGGGCAGGTCTGCCGATTTCCCGACTCCTTTCGGGGCCTAATCGGGTCGCGCGAGCCGCCTGGCGCGATCGGGGACCATGCCCCGGCCTCTGCCAGGCCTCGGGCAGCCGCTTTTGAAGCCCGACCAAAAACCCGAAAAATGGGCAAAAAGGGAATAAATTCCCGCCCAAAAAGGGTGAATAGTCGGTTGGGCGGCAGCCCTGGTCGGTCTCTGCAGACCTGGAGGCTCGAGACGTTTGTTTGGAAAACTCACCAAGTCTCGATTCTGCCACCTCCTACCTCTGTGCAGATACCCCGCCAACCCCCAAGGACAGAAATGACAAGTGTCAAGTTGGCGGGGCGTCGGGCCACCTGCTGCCGGCCATGAGCATCCAAATCCCCGCAAAAGGGGCATTTTCATTTCTTCATCGGGACTTCCGGCAATTTCCGAGGTTCAACTCATTAACGTTGTTCGCAGACACTTGCCAGAAAATGCAAGTGGCCACTTTGCCGGGCCGACTCGCTTGCCCAAGCGGGAAACCATCAACCGAAGGCCCGGTAAGGCGGCCGAATCTGACCTCATAGACTTCCACACAACGGGACTTTTGACTTTCCCGGCCGCGGGTGGCCTCCACCCGGCCTCAGCCATCAGCCCTGCCTGCCTCCAGCCGCCTTCTGGTTAATGAGTTATCCAGCCTGGCACTTCGGTTGCGCCAGCGAGACCAAGTCTCGGCTTTGGTTAATGATTTGAGCCGAACCGACCTGCCCCACGCCACCGCGGGCTGAACTCGGCAAGGTCTGCCGATTTCCCGACTCCTTTCGGGGCCTAATCGGGTCGCGCGTGCCGCCTGGCGCGATCGGGGCCCATGCCCCGGCCTCTGCCAGGCCTCGGGCAGCCGCTTTTGAAGCCCGACCAAAAACCCGAAAAATGGGCAAAAAGGGAATAAATTCCCGCCCAAAAAGGGTGAATAGTCGGTTGGGCGGCAGCCCTGGTCGGTCTCTGCAGACCTGGAGGCTCGAGACGTTTGTTTGGAAAACTCACCAAGTCTCGATTCTGCCACCTCCTACCTCTGTGCAGATACCCCGCCAACCCCCAAGGACAGAAATGACAAGTGTCAAGTTGGCGGGGCGTCGGGCCACCTGCTGCCGGCCATGAGCATCCAAATCCCCGCAAAAGGGGCATTTTCATTTCTTCATCGGGACTTCCGACAATTGCCGAGGTTCAACTCATTAACGTTGTTCGCAGACACTTGCCAGAAAATGCAAGTGGCCACTTTGCCGGGCCGACTCGCTTGCCCAAGCGGGAAACCATCAACCGAAGGCCCGGTAAGGCGGCCGAATCTGACCTCATAGACTTCCACACAACGGGACTTTTGACTTTCCCGGCCGCGGGTGGCCTCCACCCGGCCTCAGCCATCAGCCCTGCCTGCCTCCAGCCGCCTTCTGGTTAATGAGTTATCCAGCCTGGCACTTCGGTTGCGCCAGCGAGACCAAGTCTCGGCTTTGGTTAATGATTTGAGCCGAACCGACCTGCCCCCCGCCCCCGCGGGCTGAAGTCGGGCAGGTCTGCCGATTTCCCGACTCCTTTCGGGGCCTAATCGGGTCGCGCGTGCCGCCTGGCGCGATCGGGGCCCATGCCCCGGCCTCTGCCAGGCCTCGGGCAGCCGCTTTTGAAGCCCGACCAAAAACCCGAAAAATGGGCAAAAAGGGAATAAATTCCCGCCCAAAAAGGGTGAATAGTCGGTTGGGCGGCAGCCCTGGTCGGTCTCTGCAGACCTGGAGGCTCGAGACGTTTGTTTGGAAAACTCACCAAGTCTCGATTCTGCCACCTCCTACCTCTGTGCAGATACCCCGCCAACCCCCAAGGACAGAAATGACAAGTGTCAAGTTGGCGGGGCGTCGGGCCACCTGCTGCCGGCCATGAGCATCCAAATCCCCGCAAAAGGGGCATTTTCATTTCTTCATCGGGACTTCCGACAATTGCCGAGGTTCAACTCATTAACGTTGTTCGCAGACACTTGCCAGAAAATGCAAGTGGCCACTTTGCCGGGCCGACTCGCTTGCCCAAGCGGGAAACCATCAACCGAAGGCCCGGTAAGGCGGCCGAATCTGACCTCATAGACTTCCACACAACGGGACTTTTGACTTTCCCGGCCGCGGGTGGCCTCCACCCGGCCTCAGCCATCAGCCCTGCCTGCCTCCAGCCGCCTTCTGGTTAATGAGTTATCCAGCCTGGCACTTCGGTTGCGCCAGCGAGACCAAGTCTCGGCTTTGGTTAATGATTTGAGCCGAACCGACCTGCCCCCCGCCCCCGCGGGCTGAACTCGGGCAGGTCTGCCGATTTCCCGACTCCTTTCGGGGCCTAATCGCGTCGCGCGAGCCGCCTGGCGCGATCGGGGACCATGCCCCGGCCTCTGCCAGGCCTCGGGCAGCCGCTTTTGAAGCCCGACCAAAAACCCGAAAAATGGGCAAAAAGGGAATAAATTCCCGCCCAAAAAGGGTGAATAGTCGGTTGGGCGGCAGCCCTGGTCGGTCTCTGCAGACCTGGAGGCTCGAGACGTTTGTTTGGAAAACTCACCAAGTCTCGATTCTGCCACCTCCTACCTCTGTGCAGATACCCCGCCAACCCCCAAGGACAGAAATGACAAGTGTCAAGTTGGCGGGGCGTCGGGCCACCTGCTGCCGGCCATGAGCATCCAAATCCCCGCAAAAGGGGCATTTCCATTTCTTCATCGGGACTTCCGACAATTGCCGAGGTTCAACTCATTAACGTTGTTCGCAGACACTTGCCAGAAAATGCAAGTGGCCACTTTGCCGGGCCGACTCGCTTGCCCAAGCGGGAAACCATCAACCGCAGGCCCGGTAAGGCGGCCGAATCTGACCTCATAGACTTCCACACAACGGGACTTTTGACTTTCCCGGCCGCGGGTGGCCTCCACCCGGCCTCAGCCATCAGCCCTGCCTGCCTCCAGCCGCCTTCTGGTTAATGAGTTATCCAGCCTGGCACTTCGGTTGCGCCAGCGAGACCAAGTCTCGGCTTTGGTTAATGATTTGAGCCGAACCGACCTGCCCCCCGCCCCCCCCGGGCTGAACTCGGGCAGGTCTGCCGATTTCCCGACTCCTTTCGGGGCCTAATCGGGTCGCGCGAGCCGCCTGGCGCGATCGGGGACCATGCCCCGGCCTCTGCCAGGCCTCGGGCAGCCGCTTTTGAAGCCCGACCAAAAACCCGAAAAATGGGCAAAAAGGGAATAAATTCCCGCCCAAAAAGGGTGAATAGTCGGTTGGGCGGCAGCCCTGGTCGGTCTCTGCAGACCTGGAGGCTCGAGACGTTTGTTTGGAAAACTCACCAAGTCTCGATTCTGCCACCTCCTACCTCTGTGCAGATACCCCGCCAACCCCCAAGGACAGAAATGACAAGTGTCAAGTTGGCGGGGCGTCGGGCCACCTGCTGCCGGCCATGAGCATCCAAATCCCCGCAAAAGGGGCATTTTCATTTCTTCATCGGGACTTCCGGCAATTTCCAAGGTTCAACTCATTAACGTTGTTCGCAGACACTTGCCAGAAAATGCAAGTGGCCACTTTGCCGGGCCGACTCGCTTGCCCAAGCGGGAAACCATCAACCGAAGGCCCGGTAAGGCGGCCGAATCTGACCTCATAGACTTCCACACAACGGGACTTTTGACTTTCCCGGCCGCGGGTGGCCTCCACCCGGCCTCAGCCATCAGCCCTGCCTGCCTCCAGCCGCCTTCTGGTTAATGAGTTATCCAGCCTGGCACTTCGGTTGCGCCAGCGAGACCAAGTCTCGGCTTTGGTTAATGATTTGAGCCGAACCGACCTGCCCCACGCCACCGCGGGCTGAACTCGGCAAGGTCTGCCGATTTCCCGACTCCTTTCGGGGCCTAATCGGGTCGCGCGAGCCACCTGGCGCGATCGGGGCCCATGCCCCGGCCTCTGCCAGGCCTCGGGCAGCCGCTTTTGAAGCCCGACCAAAAACCCGAAAAATGGGCAAAAAGGGAATAAATTCCCGCCCAAAAAGGGTGAATAGTCGGTTGGGCGGCAGCCCTGGTCGGTCTCTGCAGACCTGGAGGCTCGAGACGTTTGTTTGGAAAACTCACCAAGTCTCGATTCTGCCACCTCCTACCTCTGTGCAGATACCCCGCCAACCCCCAAGGACAGAAATGACAAGTGTCAAGTTGGCGGGGCGTCGGGCCACCTGCTGCCGGCCATGAGCATCCAAATCCCCGCAAAAGGGGCATTTCCATTTCTTCATCGGGACTTCCGACAATTGCCGAGGTTCAACTCATTAACGTTGTTCGCAGACACTTGCCAGAAAATGCAAGTGGCCACTTTGCCGGGCCGACTCGCTTGCCCAAGCGGGAAACCATCAACCGCAGGCCCGGTAAGGCGGCCGAATCTGACCTCATAGACTTCCACACAACGGGACTTTTGACTTTCCCGGCCGCGGGTGGCCTCCACCCGGCCTCAGCCATCAGCCCTGCCTGCCTCCAGCCGCCTTCTGGTTAATGAGTTATCCAGCCTGGCACTTCGGTTGCGCCAGCGAGACCAAGTCTCGGCTTTGGTTAATGATTTGAGCCGAACCGACCTGCCCCCCGCCCCCCCCGGGCTGAACTCGGGCAGGTCTGCCGATTTCCCGACTCCTTTCGGGGCCTAATCGGGTCGCGCGAGCCGCCTGGCGCGATCGGGGACCATGCCCCGGCCTCTGCCAGGCCTCGGGCAGCCGCTTTTGAAGCCCGACCAAAAACCCGAAAAATGGGCAAAAAGGGAATAAATTCCCGCCCAAAAAGGGTGAATAGTCGGTTGGGCGGCAGCCCTGGTCGGTCTCTGCAGACCTGGAGGCTCGAGACGTTTGTTTGGAAAACTCACCAAGTCTCGATTCTGCCACCTCCTACCTCTGTGCAGATACCCCGCCAACCCCCAAGGACAGAAATGACAAGTGTCAAGTTGGCGGGGCGTCGGGCCACCTGCTGCCGGCCATGAGCATCCAAATCCCCGCAAAAGGGGCATTTTCATTTCTTCATCGGGACTTCCGACAATTGCCGAGGTTCAACTCATTAACGTTGTTCGCAGACACTTGCCAGAAAATGCAAGTGGCCACTTTGCCGGGCCGACTCGCTTGCCCAAGCGGGAAACCATCAACCGAAGGCCCGGTAAGGCGGCCGAATCTGACCTCATAGACTTCCACACAACGGGACTTTTGACTTTCCCGGCCGCGGGTGGCCTCCACCCGGCCTCAGCCATCAGCCCTGCCTGCCTCCAGCCGCCTTCTGGTTAATGAGTTATCCAGCCTGGCACTTCGGTTGCGCCAGCGAGACCAAGTCTCGGCTTTGGTTAATGATTTGAGCCGAACCGACCTGCCCCCCGCCCCCGCGGGCTGAACTCGGGCAGGTCTGCCGATTTCCCGACTCCTTTCGGGGCCTAATCGCGTCGCGCGAGCCGCCTGGCGCGATCGGGGACCATGCCCCGGCCTCTGCCAGGCCTCGGGCAGCCGCTTTTGAAGCCCGACCAAAAACCCGAAAAATGGGCAAAAAGGGAATAAATTCCCGCCCAAAAAGGGTGAATAGTCGGTTGGGCGGCAGCCCTGGTCGGTCTCTGCAGACCTGGAGGCTCGAGACGTTTGTTTGGAAAACTCACCAAGTCTCGATTCTGCCACCTCCTACCTCTGTGCAGATACCCCGCCAACCCCCAAGGACAGAAATGACAAGTGTCAAGTTGGCGGGGCGTCGGGCCACCTGCTGCCGGCCATGAGCATCCAAATCCCCGCAAAAGGGGCATTTTCATTTCTTCATCGGGACTTCCGACAATTGCCGAGGTTCAACTCATTAACGTTGTTCGCAGACACTTGCCAGAAAATGCAAGTGGCCACTTTGCCGGGCCGACTCGCTTGCCCAAGCGGGAAACCATCAACCGCAGGCCCGGTAAGGCGGCCGAATCTGACCTCATAGACTTCCACACAACGGGACTTTTGACTTTCCCGGCCGCGGGTGGCCTCCACCCGGCCTCAGCCATCAGCCCTGCCTGCCTCCAGCCGCCTTCTGGTTAATGAGTTATCCAGCCTGGCACTTCGGTTGCGCCAGCGAGACCAAGTCTCGGCTTTGGTTAATGATTTGAGCCGAACCGACCTGCCCCCCGCCCCCCCCGGGCTGAACTCGGGCAGGTCTGCCGATTTCCCGACTCCTTTCGGGGCCTAATCGGGTCGCGCGAGCCGCCTGGCGCGATCGGGGACCATGCCCCGGCCTCTGCCAGGCCTCGGGCAGCCGCTTTTGAAGCCCGACCAAAAACCCGAAAAATGGGCAAAAAGGGAATAAATTCCCGCCCAAAAAGGGTGAATAGTCGGTTGGGCGGCAGCCCTGGTCGGTCTCTGCAGACCTGGAGGCTCGAGACGTTTGTTTGGAAAACTCACCAAGTCTCGATTCTGCCACCTCCTACCTCTGTGCAGATACCCCGCCAACCCCCAAGGACAGAAATGACAAGTGTCAAGTTGGCGGGGCGTCGGGCCACCTGCTGCCGGCCATGAGCATCCAAATCCCCGCAAAAGGGGCATTTTCATTTCTTCATCGGGACTTCCGGCAATTTCCAAGGTTCAACTCATTAACGTTGTTCGCAGACACTTGCCAGAAAATGCAAGTGGCCACTTTGCCGGGCCGACTCGCTTGCCCAAGCGGGAAACCATCAACCGAAGGCCCGGTAAGGCGGCCGAATCTGACCTCATAGACTTCCACACAACGGGACTTTTGACTTTCCCGGCCGCGGGTGGCCTCCACCCGGCCTCAGCCATCAGCCCTGCCTGCCTCCAGCCGCCTTCTGGTTAATGAGTTATCCAGCCTGGCACTTCGGTTGCGCCAGCGAGACCAAGTCTCGGCTTTGGTTAATGATTTGAGCCGAACCGACCTGCCCCCCGCCCCCCCCGGGCTGAACTCGGGCAGGTCTGCCGATTTCCCGACTCCTTTCGGGGCCTAATCGCGTCGCGCGAGCCGCCTGGCGCGATCGGGGACCATGCCCCGGCCTCTGCCAGGCCTCGGGCAGCCGCTTTTGAAGCCCGACCAAAAACCCGAAAAATGGGCAAAAAGGGAATAAATTCCCGCCCAAAAAGGGTGAATAGTCGGTTGGGCGGCAGCCCTGGTCGGTCTCTGCAGACCTGGAGGCTCGAGACGTTTGTTTGGAAAACTCACCAAGTCTCGATTCTGCCACCTCCTACCTCTGTGCAGATACCCCGCCAACCCCCAAGGACAGAAATGACAAGTGTCAAGTTGGCGGGGCGTCGGGCCACCTGCTGCCGGCCATGAGCATCCAAATCCCCGCAAAAGGGGCATTTTCATTTCTTCATCGGGACTTCCGACAATTGCCGAGGTTCAACTCATTAACGTTGTTCGCAGACACTTGCCAGAAAATGCAAGTGGCCACTTTGCCGGGCCGACTCGCTTGCCCAAGCGGGAAACCATCAACCGCAGGCCCGGTAAGGCGGCCGAATCTGACCTCATAGACTTCCACACAACGGGACTTTTGACTTTCCCGGCCGCGGGTGGCCTCCACCCGGCCTCAGCCATCAGCCCTGCCTGCCTCCAGCCGCCTTCTGGTTAATGAGTTATCCAGCCTGGCACTTCGGTTGCGCCAGCGAGACCACGTCTCGGCTTTGGTTAATGATTTGAGCCGAACCGACCTGCCCCCCGCCTCCCCCGGGCTGAACTCGGGCAGGTCTGCCGATTTCCCGACTCCTTTCGGGGCCTAATCGCGTCGCGCGAGCCGCCTGGCGCGATCGGGGACCATGCCCCGGCCTCTGCCAGGCCTCGGGCAGCCGCTTTTGAAGCCCGACCAAAAACCCGAAAAATGGGCAAAAAGGGAATAAATTCCCGCCCAAAAAGGGTGAATAGTCGGTTGGGCGGCAGCCCTGGTCGGTCTCTGCAGACCTGGAGGCTCGAGACGTTTGTTTGGAAAACTCACCAAGTCTCGATTCTGCCACCTCCTACCTCTGTGCAGATACCCCGCCAACCCCCAAGGACAGAAATGACAAGTGTCAAGTTGGCGGGGCGTCGGGCAACCTGCTGCCGGCCATGAGCATCCAAATCCCCGCAAAAGGGGCATTTTCATTTCTTCATCGGGACTTCCGACAATTGCCGAGGTTCAACTCATTAACGTTGTTCGCAGACACTTGCCAGAAAATGCAAGTGGCCACTTTGCCGGGCCGACTCGCTTGCCCAAGCGGGAAACCATCAACCGAAGGCCCGGTAAGGCGGCCGAATCTGACCTCATAGACTTCCACACAACGGGACTTTTGACTTTCCCGGCCGCGGGTGGCCTCCACCCGGCCTCAGCCATCAGCCCTGCCTGCCTCCAGCCGCCTTCTGGTTAATGAGTTATCCAGCCTGGCACTTCGGTTGCGCCAGCGAGACCAAGTCTCGGCTTTGGTTAATGATTTGAGCCGAACCGACCTGCCCCCCGCCTCCCCCGGGCTGAACTCGGGCAGGTCTGCCGATTTCCCGACTCCTTTCGGGGCCTAATCGGGTCGCGCGTGCCGCCTGGCGCGACCGGGGACATGCCCCGGCCTCTGCCAGGCCTCGGGCTGCCGTTTTTGAAGCCCGACCAAAAACCCGAAAAATGGGCAAAAATGGAAAAAATTCCCGCCCAAAAAGGGTGAATAGTCGGTTGGGCGGCAGCCCTGGTCGGTCTCTGCAGACCTGGAGGCTCGAGACGTGACTTTGGAAAACTCACCAATTCTCGATCAGCCACCTCCTACCTCTGTGCAGGTACCCCGCCAACCCCCAAGGACAGAAATGACAAGTGTCAAGTTGGCGGGACGGATTTGACTTCGGTCGCCGAGCCCTGGAACTAATTTCCCGCAAACGGCTTCGGATTTTGCTCCATCCAGACTTCCGGGACGAAACTTGACAGGCCGTATCTCCGCACTCCCGGAGCGCAGCCGCACCGTTCCGGCACCCATCGACGCGGCTGGCCGAGCCCGAGCGAACGCACCCCACGGCGGACGGCTAGGCCTTTCCGATTTTTTCACCCTTTTTCCCGAAAAGATTCCAACTGGCAGGGACATTCGCCCGACGGCTTAAAGACATGCCCTTCTGCCACACTAACGTCCCCGCCTTCGTTTGGCTATGTTGGCTTCGTCATTTCCGTCTTTTATTAAAGATACCATCTTAACACGCCGGTTAACCATTTGCCAGAGTTTTCGGTTAATGGTTTGCCACCTTCAACCCATTTGGTTAACCATTTGCCGCCGACAATTTTCAGTTCATCAGTTGCCACATTCAGACTTTCTTCTCCGGTTGCATTTCGCGGACTTCCAGCGCGCTCGGCTTCGGGTCGGCCCGCAGGAATGTGGTAGCGTTCGATGCCGCTTGCCTTCCTCTTCCCCGCGCCGCGCACCCGACGAGCACAGCTGGCCGACCAGCGGAGATAGCCGTCGGAAAGCGGTCTCCAGCCAACGGCTGCACCTCCGCCGGCCAAAGAGCCGGCCGCACGCCGTCGCTGGCCTCCGGTGCGACCCGTCCGGCCGCAGCGGACGCTCTTTTCCCGCGCCAGTTGCCACGTTGCGTCGTCATGTTACTGCCCAAAGACTGCAGCGGATGCCGGTTGCCCGGCGGGCCAAGCGGCCTAGCGACGCCGTGCCTCGTCCATGCGGGAGCGGGCTGACACCGCCGCCTGCGGCGTCGCCGCCGCTTTCCAACGAGGTATGGCCGACAGCGGTCCGACACGGGACGGCGGAGAGATCCGCATTTCGGCCCCGGCCGCATCAGACAGCCAGAACTGGCCGACCGAAGTTTTCCACCCGCCGGCTGGCCGATCAAGCCCGCTTCCGAAGAAAGGCGCTCGGCTTGCAGGCCGCTCCGCCATTCAGCATCCCTGGCTGCCCGGCACAGGTTACAAGATGCACCCCCAATGACGCAGCAGACCATTGTCGCTCAAGCAGCTTCATGCCGCCAGCCCAACAACAACGGCGACCAGCACCACCACGACCAGCAGCAAATTGCCCTCCGCCGCCCTGTCGACATCACTTTAAAAGCCACACCGCAAATACGCCCTCCTTCCCGGCTACTGACACTGATTAAACCCCATCGGCATTCTCCCTGCACCACCACAAATCACCCCTCACCGCCGCCCGCACAAGCTCAGAGACCTCCCTTCCCTCACCCCGATCGACATCAATTGAAAAACAACACCGGAAACACACGCTCAAAGCCGGCTACGTCCTGTCATGCACCCCCTTGGCGACTATTAAGCCCGACAACACTTATTTCAACCAAGCGCAGCCCCAAGTTGAAGTGGCAACTCATTAACCAATGTCTGCGGTACC